>NC_143023.1:95133866-95136366 GCF_057628025.1 Oncorhynchus mykiss
ATCAGATCATTACAGCTCTAATATGTCATGTCTAAATAAAGTCCACAAGATAAAGGAAGACTTTAAAATAGTGATCCTTGTAGATCTGCACTACTGCAGGGTTTGGTCCCAGTTCAGCAGTTAAACACCTGATTCAGCTCATCAAGGGGTTGAAGGTCAGTTGATTAGTTGAGTCAGGTGTAACAGCATTAAAATGCTGGATCAAAAACCTTCAGTGTTGCGGATTGACTATTACTGCTGTAGAATGCAAGTGTCACCAGATACAGACATTAGCCCAGGTAACTAACTGTACAGCTCTTTGTGACACCAGATACAGACATTAGCCCAGGTAACTAACTGTACAGCTCTTTGTGACACCAGATACAGACATTAGCCCAGGTAACTAACTGTACAGCTCTTTGTGACACCAGATACAGACATTAGTCCAGGTAACTGTACAGCTCTTTGTGACACCAGATACAGACATTAGTCCAGGTAACTGTAAATCTCTTTGTGTCACCAGATACAGACATTAGTCCAGGTAACTGTAAAGCTCTTTGTGACACCAGATACAGACATTAGTCCAGGTAACTGTAAATCTCTTTGTGACACCAGATACAGACATTAGTCCAGGTAACTGTAAATCTCTTTGTGACACCAGATACAGACATTAGTCCAGGTAACTGTAAATCTCTGTGTGACACCAGATACAGACATTAGTCCAGGTAACTGTAAATCTCTGTGTGACACCAGATACAGACATTAGTCCAGGTAACTGTAAATCTCTTTGTGACACCAGATACAGACATTAGTCCCGGTAACTGTAAATCTCTTTGTGACACCAGATACAGACATTAGTCCAGGTAACTGTAAATCTCTTTGTGACACCAGATACAGACATTATGCTGGGTAACTGTAAATCTCTTTGTGACACCAGATACAGACATTAGTCCAGGTAACTGTAAAGCCCTTTGTGACACCAGATACAGACATTAGTCCAGGTAACTGTAAATCTCTTTGTGACACCAGATACAGACATTAGTCCAGGTAACTGTAAATCTCTTTGTGACACCAGATACAGACATTATGCTGGGTAACTGTAAATCTCTTTGTGACACCAGATACAGACATTAGTCCAGGTAACTGTAAATCTCTTTGTGACACCAGATACAGACATTAGTCCAGGTAACTGTAAATCTCTTTGTGACACCAGATACAGACATTATGCTGGGTAACTGTAAAGCCCTTTGTGACACCAGATACAGACATTAGTCCAGGTAACTGTAAATCTCTTTGTGACACCAGATACAGACATTAGTCCAGGTAACTGTAAATCTCTTTGTGACACCAGATACAGACATTAGTCCATCTCTTTGTGACAACCCTGCTGATGTAAAAAAATTAATAAAATAAAGTATTTCTAAATATATTTGATTGATTGACAGAACTCAGTGCCAGTGTTGACCATTGATGTGCCTGCCAGTCTATTTATATAAATACATTTTATTTGATTGATTGATTTGATTGATTGATTGAAGTAACACAAAACAAAACTACAGACTGAACTGAACTGAACTCACTGACCGTTGATGTGCGTGCCGAAGTCTATCTTGCAGACGTCGTTGTACTGCAGGACTGTGGGGTCACCAGCATTAGGAGTGTAGTGGGCAGCAACATGGTTGATTGAGCAGCCAGTGGGGAATGCCAGGCCAGCCTTCAGACCGTTCTCTTTGATCAGCCTCCTACTGCAGTCCTCCAGTCGTTCACTGACATACAGGGACAGGGACAGACCAGGCAGACAGGAACAGACCAGGCAGACAGGGACAGACCAGGCAGACAGGGACAGACCAGGCAGACAGGGACAGACCGGTCAGACAGGGACAGAAATGGCAGACAGGTACAAGGACAGACATGTACAGACAGGGACAGACAGGTACAAGGACAGACATGGACAGATAGGGACAGACAGGTACAGACAGGAACAGGGACAGACCAGGTAGACAGGGACAGACAGGGACAGGGATAGACCAGTCAGACAGGGACAGGGACAGATAGGGAGAGACCAGGCAGACAGGGACGGACAGGGACAGACCAGGCAGACAGGGACAGGGACAGACAGGGACAGACCAGGCAGACAGGGACAGACAGGGACAGACAGGTACAGACAAGGACAGACAGGTACAGGGATAGACAGGGACAGACAGGGACAGACAGGTACAGACAGGAACAGGGACAGACCAGGTAGACAGGGACAGACAGGGACAGGGATAGACCAGTCAGACAGGGACAGGGACAGATAGGGAGAGACCAGGCAGACAGGGACGGACAGGGACAGACCAGGCAGACAGGGACAGACAGGGACAGGGACAGACCAGGCAGACAGGGACAGACCCGGCAGACAGGGACAGGGACAGATAGGGAGAGATCACGCAGACCGGGACAGACCAGACAGACAGACACAGACAGACACAGACAGGGACAGACAGGAACAAGAACAGACAGGGACAGACAGGGACAGACC
>NC_143023.1:95138866-95261366 GCF_057628025.1 Oncorhynchus mykiss
GGACACCACACTGCATTAGATCTATGGACGCCACACTGCATTAGATCTATGGACGCCACACTGCATTAGATCTATACACCACACTACATTAGATTTATGGACGCCACACTGCATTAGATCTATGGACACCACACTGCAGTAGATCTATGGACACCACACTGCATTAGATCTATGAACACCACACTGCATTAGATCTATACACCACACTGCATTAGATATATAGACACCCCACTGCAATAGATCTATGGACACCACACTGCATTAGATGTATGGACACCACACTGCATTAGATCTATGAACACCACACTGCATTAGATCTATACACCACACTGCATTAGATATATAGACACCCCACTGCAATAGATCTATGGACACCACACTGCATTAGATGTATGGACACCACACTGCATTAGATCTATGGACACCACACTGCATTAAATCTATGGACGCCACACTGCATTAGATCTATGGACACCACACTGCATTAGATCTATGGACACCACACTGCATTAGATCTATGGACACCACACTGCATTAGATCTATGGACGCCACACTGCATTAGATCTATACACCACACTGCATTAGATCTATAGACACCGCACTGCATTAAATCTATGAACACCACACTGCATTAGATCTATACACCACACTGCATTAGATCTATGGACACCACACTGCATTAGATCTATGGACACCACACTTTCATTAGATCTATGGACGCCACACTGCATTAGATCTATGGACACCACACTGCATTAGATCTATGGACAGCACACTTTCATTAGATCTATGGACGCCACACTGCATTAGATCTATAGACACCCCACTGCATTAGATCTATATGTAACGGATGTGAAACGGCTAGCTTAGTTAGCGTTGTGCGCTAAATAGCGTTTCAATCAGTGACGTCACTTGCTCTGAGACCTTGAAATAGTAGTCCCCCTTGCTCTCCAAGGGCCGCGGCTTTTGTGGAGCGATGGGTAACGATGCTTCGTGGGTGTCAGTTGTTGATGTGTGCAGAAGGTCCCTAGTTCGCGCCCGGGTATGGGCGAGGGGACGGTTTAAACTTATACTGTTACATTGATGCTGTTGACCCGGATTACTGGTTGCTGCGGAAAAGGAGGAGGTCAAAAGGGGGGTGAGTGTAACGGATGTGAAACGGCTAGCTTAGTTAGCGGTGTGCGCTAAATAGCGTTTCAATCAGTGACGTCACTCGCTCTGAGACCTTGAAGTAGTGGTTCCCCTTTCTCTGCAAGGGCCGCGGCTTTTGTGGAGCGATGGGTAACGATGCTTCGAGGGTGACTGTTGATGTGTGCAGAAGGTCCCTGGTTCGCGCCCGGGTATGGGCGAGGGGACGGTCTAAACTTATACTGTTACATGTAGACACCCTACTGCATTAAATCTATGGACACCACACTGCATTAGATCTATAGACACCCCACTGCATTAGATCTATGGACGCCACACTGCATTAGATCTATGGACACCACACTGCATTAGATCTATACACCACACTGCATTAGATCTATAGACACCACACTGCATTAGATCTATAGACACCGCACTGCATTAAATCTATGAACACCACACTGCATTAGATCTATACACCACACTGCATTAGATCTATGGACACCACACTGCATTAGATCTATGGACACCACACTTTCATTAGATCTATAGACACCCCACTGCATTAGATCTATGGACACCACACTGCATTAGATCTATGGACAGCACACTTTCATTAGATCTATGGACGCCACACTGCATTAGATCTATAGACACCCCACTGCATTAGATCTATATGTAACGGATGTGAAACGGCTAGCTTAGTTAGCGTTGTGCGCTAAATAGCGTTTCAATCAGTGACGTCACTTGCTCTGAGACCTTGAAATAGTAGTCCCCCTTGCTCTCCAAGGGCCGCGGCTTTTGTGGAGCGATGGGTAACGATGCTTCGTGGGTGTCAGTTGTTGATGTGTGCAGAAGGTCCCTAGTTCGCGCCCGGGTATGGGCGAGGGGACGGTTTAAACTTATACTGTTACATTGATGCTGTTGACCCGGATTACTGGTTGCTGCGGAAAAGGAGGAGGTCAAAAGGGGGGTGAGTGTAACGGATGTGAAACGGCTAGCTTAGTTAGCGGTGTGCGCTAAATAGCGTTTCAATCAGTGACGTCACTCGCTCTGAGACCTTGAAGTAGTGGTTCCCCTTGCTCTGCAAGGGCCGCGGCTTTTGTGGAGCGATGGGTAACGATGCTTCGAGGGTGACTGTTGATGTGTGCAGAAGGTCCCTGGTTCGCGCCCGGGTATGGGCGAGGGGACGGTCTAAACTTATACTGTTACATGTAGACACCCTACTGCATTAAATCTATGGACACCACACTGCATTAGATCTATACACCACACTGCATTAGATCTATAGACACCACACTGCATTAGATCTATAGACACCGCACTGCATTAAATCTATGAACACCACACTGCATTAGATCTATACACCACACTGCATTAGATCTATGGACACCACACTGCATTAGATCTATGGACACCACACTTTCATTAGATCTATGGACGCCACACTGCATTAGATCTATGGACACCACACTGCATTAGATCTATGGACAGCACACTTTCATTAGATCTATGGACGCCACACTGCATAAGATCTATGAACATCACACTGCATTAGATTTATGGACGCCACACTGCATTAGATCTATGGACACCACACTGCATAAGATCTATGAACATCACACTGCATTAGATCTATGAACATCACACTGCATTAGATCTATGAACATCACACTGCATTAGATCTATGAACATCACACTACATTAGATCTATGAACATCACACTACATTAGATCTATGGACGCCACACTGCATAAGATCTATGGCCACCACACTACATTAGATCTATAGACACCACACTGCATTAGATCTATGGCCACCACACTGCATTAGATCTATGGACACCACACTGCATTAGATCTATGGACACCACACTGCATTAGATCTATGGACGCCACACTGCATTAGATCTATACACCACACTACATTAGATTTATGGACGCCACACTGCATTAGATCTATGGACACCACACTGCATTAGATCTATACACCACACTTCATTAGATCTATGGACACCACACTGCATTAGATCTATGGACACCACACTGCATTAGATCTATGGACGCCACACTGCATTAGATCTATACACCACACTACATTAGATTTATGGACGCCACACTGCATTAGATCTATGGACACCACACTGCATTAGATCTATACACCACACTTCATTAGATCTATGAACACCACACTGCATTAGATCTATACACCACACTGCATTAGATCTATAGACACCCCACTGCAATAGATCTATGGACACCACACTGCATTAGATCTATGGACACCACACTTTCATTAGATCTATGGACGCCACACTGCATTAGATCTATAGACACCCCACTGCATTAGATCTATATGTAACGGATGTGAAACGGCTAGCTTAGTTAGCGTTGTGCGCTAAATAGCGTTTCAATCAGTGACGTCACTTGCTCTGAGACCTTGAAATAGTAGTCCCCCTTGCTCTCCAAGGGCCGCGGCTTTTGTGGAGCGATGGGTAACGATGCTTCGTGGGTGTCAGTTGTTGATGTGTGCAGAAGGTCCCTAGTTCGCGCCCGGGTATGGGCGAGGGGACGGTTTAAACTTATACTGTTACATTGATGCTGTTGACCCGGATTACTGGTTGCTGCGGAAAAGGAGGAGGTCAAAAGGGGGGTGAGTGTAACGGATGTGAAACGGCTAGCTTAGTTAGCGGTGTGCGCTAAATAGCGTTTCAATCAGTGACGTCACTCGCTCTGAGACCTTGAAGTAGTGGTTCCCCTTGCTCTGCAAGGGCCGCGGCTTTTGTGGAGCGATGGGTAACGATGCTTCGAGGGTGACTGTTGATGTGTGCAGAAGGTCCCTGGTTCGCGCCCGGGTATGGGCGAGGGGACGGTCTAAACTTATACTGTTACATGTAGACACCCTACTGCATTAAATCTATGGACACCACACTGCATTAGATCTATAGACACCCCACTGCATTAGATCTATGGACGCCACACTGCATTAGATCTATGGACACCACACTGCATTAGATCTATAGACACCACACTGCATTAGATCTATAGACACCGCACTGCATTAAATCTATGAACACCACACTGCATTAGATCTATACACCACACTGCATTAGATCTATGGACACCACACTGCATTAGATCTATGGACACCACACTTTCATTAGATCTATGGACGCCACACTGCATTAGATCTATGGACACCACACTGCATTAGATCTATGGACAGCACACTTTCATTAGATCTATGGACGCCACACTGCATAAGATCTATGAACATCACACTGCATTAGATTTATGGACGCCACACTGCATTAGATCTATGGACACCACACTGCATAAGATCTATGAACATCACACTGCATTAGATCTATGAACATCACACTGCATTAGATCTATGAACATCACACTGCATTAGATCTATGAACATCACACTACATTAGATCTATGAACATCACACTACATTAGATCTATGGACGCCACACTGCATAAGATCTATGGCCACCACACTACATTAGATCTATAGACACCACACTGCATTAGATCTATGGCCACCACACTGCATTAGATCTATGGACACCACACTGCATTAGATCTATGGACACCACACTGCATTAGATCTATGGACACCACACTGCATTAGATCTATGGACGCCACACTGCATTAGATCTATGGACGCCACACTGCATTAGATCTATGGACACCACACTGCATTAGATCTATGGACACCACACTGCATTAGATCTATGGACGCCACACTGCATTAGATCTATACACCACACTACATTAGATTTATGGACGCCACACTGCATTAGATCTATGGACACCACACTGCATTAGATATATAGACACCACACTGCATTAGATCTATGGACGCCACACTGCATTAGATCTATGGACACCTCACTGCATTAGATCTATACACCACACTGCATTAGATCTATAGACACCACACTGCATTATATCTATAGACACCGCACTGCATTAAATCTATGGACACCACACTGCATTAGATCTATGGACACCACACTGCATTAGATCTATGGACACCACACTGCATTAGATCTATGGACACCACACTTTCATTAGATCTATGAACGCCACACTGCATTAGATCTATAGACACCCCACTGCATTAGATCTATACAACACACTACATTAGATTTATGGACGCCACACTGCATTAGATCTATGGACACCACACTGCATTAGATCTATGGACACCACACTGCATTAGATCTATGGACGCCACACTGCATTAGATCTATACACCACACTACATTAGATTTATGGACGCCACACTGCATTAGATCTATGGACACCACACTGCATTAGATCTATGGACACCACACTGCATTAGATCTATGGACGCCACACTGCATTAGATCTATACACCACACTACATTAGATTTATGGACGCCACACTGCATTAGATCTATGGACACCTCACTGCATTAGATCTATACACCACACTGCATTAGATCTATGGACACCACACTGCAGTAGATCTATGTACACCACACTGCATTAGATCTATGAACACCACACTGCATTAGATCTATACACCACACTGCATTAGATCTATACACCACACTTCATTAGATCTATGAACACCACACTGCATTAGATCTATACACCACACTGCATTAGATCTATAGACACCCCACTGCAATAGATCTATGGACACCACACTGCATTAGATGTATGGACACCACACTGCATTAGATCTATGGACACCACACTGCATTAGATCTATGGACGCCACACTGCATTAGATCTATGGACACCACACTGCATTAGATCTATGGACACCACACTGCATTAGATCTATGGACGCCACACTGCATTAGATCTATACACCACACTGCATTAGATCTATAGACACCCCACTGCAATAGATCTATGGACACCACACTGCATTAGATCTATGGACACCACACTTTCATTAGATCTATGGACGCCACACTGCATTAGATCTATAGACACCCCACTGCATTAGATCTATATGTAACGGATGTGAAACGGCTAGCTTAGTTAGCGTTGTGCGCTAAATAGCGTTTCAATCAGTGACGTCACTTGCTCTGAGACCTTGAAATAGTAGTCCCCCTTGCTCTCCAAGGGCCGCGGCTTTTGTGGAGCGATGGGTAACGATGCTTCGTGGGTGTCAGTTGTTGATGTGTGCAGAAGGTCCCTAGTTCGCGCCCGGGTATGGGCGAGGGGACGGTTTAAACTTATACTGTTACATTGATGCTGTTGACCCGGATTACTGGTTGCTGCGGAAAAGGAGGAGGTCAAAAGGGGGGTGAGTGTAACGGATGTGAAACGGCTAGCTTAGTTAGCGGTGTGCGCTAAATAGCGTTTCAATCAGTGACGTCACTCGCTCTGAGACCTTGAAGTAGTGGTTCCCCTTGCTCTGCAAGGGCCGCGGCTTTTGTGGAGCGATGGGTAACGATGCTTCGAGGGTGACTGTTGATGTGTGCAGAAGGTCCCTGGTTCGCGCCCGGGTATGGGCGAGGGGACGGTCTAAACTTATACTGTTACATGTAGACACCCTACTGCATTAAATCTATGGACACCACACTGCATTAGATCTATAGACACCCCACTGCATTAGATCTATGGACGCCACACTGCATTAGATCTATGGACACCACACTGCATTAGATCTATACACCACACTGCATTAGATCTATAGACACCACACTGCATTAGATCTATAGACACCGCACTGCATTAAATCTATGAACACCACACTGCATTAGATCTATACACCACACTGCATTAGATCTATGGACACCACACTGCATTAGATCTATGGACACCACACTTTCATTAGATCTATGGACGCCACACTGCATTAGATCTATGGACACCACACTGCATTAGATCTATGGACAGCACACTTTCATTAGATCTATGGACGCCACACTGCATAAGATCTATGAACATCACACTGCATTAGATTTATGGACGCCACACTGCATTAGATCTATGGACACCACATTGCATAAGATCTATGAACATCACACTGCATTAGATCTATGAACATCACACTGCATTAGATCTATGAACATCACACTGCATTAGATCTATGAACATCACACTACATTAGATCTATGAACATCACACTACATTAGATCTATGGACGCCACACTGCATAAGATCTATGGCCACCACACTACATTAGATCTATAGACACCACACTGCATTAGATCTATGGCCACCACACTACATTAGATCGATAGACACCACACTGCATTAGATCTATGGACGCCACACTACATAAGGCCAATGGACTTGGTAGAGGTGACATACCCGTCTTTAGATGGAGGATATTCACATTCCTCTCCCTTTGGGAAGACAGCACTGGGATACAGCTCACAAATAGGGACAGTGGGAGGGTCAGTCTGCCCCTTCACTGTTCCCCAGATAGAGAGAGGGAGGGAGAGGGATGGGAGGATCGGAAGAGAGGAGGACAAGGGGAAGAGGGCAAAGAGGGGTCAGATAGAGAGAGGGAGGGAGAGGGAGATGAGGATGAGAAGAGAGAGGAAGAGAGAGGTTAGCGTCTGCAGATGTGCAACACATTGTTGCTATTAGCAACATATAGTCCCATATGGTCGCAACACATGGTACAGCAATATAGGCTTAGACACCTGCTACACCTGTATAACACCATGTATATAACTAACCCTAACCTGTATAACACCATGTATATAACTAACCCTAACCTGTATAACACCATGTTTATAACTAACCCTAACCTGTATAACACCATGTATATAACTAACCCTAACCTGTATAACACCATGTATATAACTAACCCTAACCTGTATAACACCATGTATATAACTAACCCTAACCTGTATAACACCATGTATATAACTAACCCTAACCTGTATAACACCATGTATATAACTAACCCTAACCTGTATAACACCATGTATATAACTAACCCTAACCCTAACCTGTATAACACCATGTATATAACTAACCCCAACCTGTATAACACCATGTATATAACTAACCCTAACCTGTATAACACCGTGTATATAACTAACCCTAACCCTAACCTGTATAACACCATGTATATAACTAACCCTAACCTGTATAACACCATGTATATAACTAACCCTAACCCTAACCTGTATAACACCATGTATATAACTAACCCTAACCTGTATAACACCATGTATATAACTAACCCTAACCCTAACCTGTATAACACCATGTATATAACTAACCCTAACCTGTATAACACCATGTATATAACTAACCCTAACCTGTATAACACCATGCATATAACTAACCCTAACCTGTATAACACCATGTATATAACTAACCCTAACCTGTATAACACCATGTATATAACTAACCCTAACCTGTATAACACCATGCATATAACTAACCCTAACCTGTATAACACCATGTATATAACTAACCCTAACCTGTATAACACCATGTATATAACTAACCCTAACCTGTATAACACCATGTATATAACTAACCCTAACCTGTATAACACCATGTATATAACTAACCCTAACCTGTATAACACCATGTATATAACTAACCCTAACCTGTATAACACCATGTATATAACTAACCCTAACCTGTATAACACCATGTATATAACTAACCCTAACCCTAACCTGTATAACACCATGTATATAACTAACCCTAACCTGTATAACACCATGTATATAACTAACCCTAACCTGAATAACACCATGTATATAACTAACCCTAACCCTAACCTGTATAACACCATGTATATAACTAACCCTAACCCTAACCTGTATAACACCATGTATATAACTAACCCTAACCTGTATAACACCATGTATATAACTAACCCTAACCTGTATAACACCATGTATATAACTAACCCTAACCTGTATAACACCATGTATATAACTAACCCTAACCCTAACCTGTATAACACCATGTATATAACTAACCCTAACCTGTATAACACCATGTATATAACTAACCCTAACCTGTATAACACCATGTATATAACTAACCCTAACCCTAACCTGTATAACACCATGTATATAACTAACCCTAACCTGACTAACACCATGTATATAACTAACCCTAACCTGTATAACACCATGTATATAACTAACCCTAACCTGTATAACACCATGTATATAACTAACCCTAACCTGTATAACACCATGTATATAACTAACCCTAACCTGTATAACACCATGTATATAACTAACCCTAACCTGTATAACACCATGCATATAACTAACCCTAACCCTAACCTGTATAACACCATGTATATAACTAACCCTAACCTGTATAACACCATGTATATAACTAACCCTAACCTGTATAACACCATGTATATAACTAACCCTAACCTGTATAACACCATGTATATAACTAACCCTAACCTGTATAACACCATGTATATAACTAACCCTAACCTGTATAACACCATGTATATAACTAACCCTAACCTGTATAACACCATGTATATAACTAACCCTAACCTGTATAACACCATGTATATAACTAACCCTAACCTGTATAACACCATGTATATAACTAACCCTAACCTGTATAACACCATGTATATAACTAACCCTAACCTGTATAACACCATGTATATAACTAACCCTAACCTGTATAACACCATGTATATAACTAACCCTAACCCTAACCTGTATAACACCATGTATATAACTAACCCTAACCTGTATAACACCATGTATATAACTAACCCTAACCTGTATAACACCATGTATATAACTAACCCTAAACTGTATAACACCATGTATATAACTAACCCTAACCTGTATAACACCATGTATGTAACTAACCCTAACCTGTATAACACCATGTATATAACTAACCCTAACCTGTATAACACCATGTATATAACTAACCCTAACCTGTATAACACCATGTATATAACTAACCCTAACCTGTATAACACCATGCATATAACTAACCCTAACCTGTATAACACCATGTATATAACTAACCCTAACCTGTATAACACCATGTATATAACTAACCCTAACCTGTATAACACCATGCATATAACTAACCCTAACCTGTATAACACCATGTATATAACTAACCCTAACCTGTATAACACCATGTATATAACTAACCCTAACCTGTATAACACCATGTATATAACTAACCCTAACCCTAACCTGTATAACACCATGTATATAACTAACCCTAACCTGTATAACACCATGTATATAACTAACCCTAACCCTAACCTGTATAACACCATGTATATAACTAACCCTAACCTGACTAACACCATGTATATAACTAACCCTAACCTGAATAACACCATGTATATAACTAACCCTAACCTGTATAACACCATGTATATAACTAACCCTAACCTGTATAACACCATGTATATAACTAACCCTAACCTGTATAACACCATGTATATAACTAACCCTAACCTGTATAACACCATGTATATAACTAACCCTAACCTGTATAACACCATGTATATAACTAACCCTAACCTGTATAACACCATGTATATAACTAACCCTAACCTGTATAACACCATGTATATAACTAACCCTAACCTGTATAACACCATGTATATAACTAACCCTAACCTGTATAACACCATGTATATAACTAACCCTAACCTGTATAACACCATGTATATAACTAACCCTAACCTGTATAACACCATGTATATAACTAACCCTAACCTGTATAACACCATGTATATAACTAACCCTAACCTGTATAACACCATGTATATAACTAACCCTAACCTGTATAACACCATGCATATAACTAACCCTAACCTGTATAACACCATGCATATAACTAACCCTAACCTGTATAACACCATGTATATAACTAACCCTAACCTGTATAACACCATGTATATAACTAACCCTAACCCTAACCTGTATAACACCATGTATATAACTAACCCCAACCTGACTAACACCATGTATATAACTAACCCTAACCTGTATAACACCATGTATATAACTAACCCTAACCCTAACCTGTATAACACCATGTATATAACTAACCCTAACCTGACTAACACCATGTATATAACTAACCCTAACCTGAATAACACCATGTATATAACTAACCCTAACCTGTATAACACCATGTATATAACTAACCCTAACCTGTATAACACCATGTATATAACTAACCCTAACCTGTATAACACCATGTATATAACTAACCCTAACCTGTATAACACCATGTATATAACTAACCCTAACCCTAACCTGTATAACACCATGTATATAACTAACCCTAACCTGTATAACACCATGTATATAACTAACCCTAACCTGTATAACACCATGTATATAACTAACCCTAAACTGTATAACACCATGTATATAACTAACCCTAACCTGTATAACACCATGTATATAACTAACCCTAACCTGTATAACACCATGTATATAACTAACCCTAACCTGTATAACACCATGTATATAACTAACCCTAACCTGTATAACACCATGTATATAACTAACCCTAACCTGTATAACACCATGTATATAACTAACCCTAAACTGTATAACACCATGTATATAACTAACCCTAACCTGTATAACACCATGTATATAACTAACCCTAACCTGTATAACACCATGTATATAACTAACCCTAACCTGTATAACACCATGTATATAACTAACCCTAACCTGTATAACACCATGTATATAACTAACCCTAACCTGTATAACACCATGTATATAACTAACCCTAACCTGTATAACACCATGTATATAACTAACCCTAACCTGTATAACACCATGTATATAACTAACCCTAACCTGTATAACACCATGTATATAACTAACCCTAACCTGTATAACACCATGTATATAACTAACCCTAACCTGTATAACACCATGTATATAACTAACCCTAACCTGTATAACACCATGTATATAACTAACCCTAACCCTAACCTGTATAACACCATGTATATAACTAACCCTAACCTGTATAACACCATGTATATAACTAACCCTAACCTGTATAACACCATGTATATAACTAACCCTAACCCTAACCTGTATAACACCATGTATATAACTAACCCTAACCTGTATAACACCATGTATATAACTAACCCTAACCTGTATAACACCATGTATATAACTAACCCTAACCTGTATAACACCATGTTTATAACTAACCCTAACCTGTATAACACCATGTATATAACTAACCCTAACCTGTATAACACCATGTATATAACTAACCCTAACCTGAATAACACCATGTATATAACTAACCCTAACCCTAATACTTAACACGGATCTAAATACTTACGTAAATGTGATATGTCAGTTTTATATTTTGAATAGATTTGCAACATTTTCTAAAACCCTGTTTTTGCTTTGTCATTATGGGGTATTGTGTGCAGATTGATGAGAGGGGTAAAAATATACAGTGCCTTGCGAAAGTATTCGGCCCCCTTGAACTTTGCGACCTTTTGCCACATTTCAGGCTTCAAACATAAAGATATAAAACTGTATTTTTTTTGTGAAGAATCAACAACAAGTGGGACACAATCATGAAGTGGAACGACATTTATTGGATATTTCAAACTTTTTTAACAAATCAAAAACTGAAAAATTTGGCGTGCAAAATTATTCAGCCCCCTTAAGTTAATACTTTGTAGCGCCACCTTTTGCTGCGATTACAGCTGTAAGTCGCTTGGGGTATGTCTCTATCAGTTTTGCACATCGAGAGACTGAAATTCTTTCTCATTCCTCCTTGCAAAACAGCTCGAGCTCAGTGAGATTGGATGGAGAGCATTTGTGAACAGCAGTTTTCAGTTCTTTCCACAGATTCTCGATTGGATTCAGGTCTGGACTTTGACTTGGCCATTCTAACACCTGGATATGTTTATTTTTGAACCATTCCATTGTAGATTTTGCTTTATGTTTTGGATCATTGTCTTGTTGGAAGACAAATCTCTGTCCCAGTCTCAGGTCTTTTGCAGACTCCATCAGGTTTTCTTCCAGAATGGTCCTGTATTTGGCTCCATCCATCTTCCCATCAATTTTAACCATCTTCCCTGTCCCTGCTGAAGAAAAGCAGGCCCAAACCATGATGCTGCCACCACCATGTTTGACAGTGGGGATGGTGTGTTCAGGGTGATGGGCTGTGTTGCTTTTACGCCAAACATAACGTTTTACATTGTTGCCAAAAAGTTCAATTTTGGTTTCATCTGACCAGAGCACCTTCTTCCACATGTTTGGTGTGTCTCCCAGGTGGCTTGTGGCAAACTTTAAACAACACTTTTTATGGATATCTTTAAGAAATGGCTTTCTTCTTGCCACTCTCCAATAAAGGCCAGATTTCTGCAATATACGACTGATTGTTGTCCTATGGACAGAGTCTCCCACCTCAGCTGTAGATCTCTGCAGTTCATCCAGAGTGATCATGGGCCTCTTGGCTGCATCTTTGATCAGTCTTCTCCTTGTATGAGCTGAAAGTTTAGAGGGACGGCCAGGTCTTGGTAGATTTGCAGTGGTCTGATACTCCTTCCATTTCAATATTATCGCTTGCACAGTGCTCCTTGGGATGTTTAAAGCTTGGGAAATCTTTTTGTATCCAAATCTGGCTTTAAACTTCTTCACAACAGTATCTCGGACCTGCCTGGTGTGTTCCTTGTTCTTCATGATGCTCTCTGTGCTTTTAACGGACCTCTGAGACTATCACAGTGCAGGTGCATTTATACAGAGACTTGATTACACACAGGTAGATTGTATTTATCATCATTAGTCATTTAGGTCAACATTGGATCATTCAGAGATCCTCACTGAACTTCTGGAGAGAGTTTGCTGCACTGAAAGTAAAGGGGCTGAATAATTTTGCACGCCAAATTTTTCAGTTTTTGATTTGTTAAAAAAGTTTGAAATATCCAATAAATGTCGTTCCACTTCATGATTGTGTCCCACTTGTTGTTGATTCTTCACAAAAAAATACAGTTTTATATCTTTATGTTTGAAGCCTGAAATGTGGCAAAAGGTTGCAAAGTTCAAGGGGGCCGAATACTTTTGCAAGGCACTGTATATATATTTCATCCATTTCAGAATAAGTTCCCAGGTCTGAATACTTTTCCGAATGCTTATCTTATCACTAATACAGGTGCAGTAAAAGTCTAGTAGGGGAAACCTCTTCTCAAGCAAAATAACAAATCAAGTCGAGACATACACACACGGTTTTCATCTGTAAAAACCATTGAAGGTTCTGGTAACAAAAGGAAGTCAAACCATGCAGAGGGAGAAACCACGCCAAGTACGATTACGACAACAAACTCACCTCCCTTCTTATTCTTCTTCTTCTTCTTCTTCTTCTTCCCTGCGGAGTTTTCACCCTCTTCTCCATCTGTCGAAAAAACATACATTTTTGGATTCTCTCTAACCGAACGTGACATGACGTGTTCAGTCACAACTCACGTACGCTTGTAGTTAACTGTTCGCACTTAAGAATTTACTGTAATGGGCAGCAGCAGACGCCAACTCACGTCGCAGGTCAAATGATACATTTGTTTAGGTTTATTAAGGGCCAAATCGGGACTTGGAGATCCGTACGAGAACGATTAGGATGATAAAGTGAAAGAGGAACTGAGAAGTGGTTCAGTCAGTCACGTTGGCCACTAGAATGCTAGCAGGTGATGTAGCTCGTTGGTGAACGCACCACACTAAATGACACCAAACTCATGTCGCAGGTCACATGTTGAGTTTGAGTATGAGAAGGACAATGGTGAATGATGATGATGATGATGATGATGATGAAGTCATAGACTCATACCCTCCTCTCCATCATCCTCCTTATCTATGTCCTCGGGCAGGGCTTGCTGCTCCAACTGTTTCGTCACATCACCAACACCTCCTCCCGTATCTCCATCCCCCTCAGACTCATTTGTCCCTGCTGCAAAGTCATACACGCACACAATCAAACACACACACACACACACACATACACGTGCAACACACACACACATGCAACACACACACACGCAACACACACACATGCAACACACACACACACACACATGCAATACACACACACATGCAACACACACACATACCCAAACGCACGTGTGTGCACAACACACACACACACACACACACACACACTTAAAGTGGGTAAATTGATACATTTTGAGAAAGTGCATCTAATGTGAACAGAACTTGGCAGGAGCAATGCATAATTTGTATCTATACCTGGAATCAATATCCCAAGGGCATATGTAGGTACCCTGCAGCATTATGCCATGCCTATAGCCCTTTCAGAAACAGGACTATATAGATACATAGCTTAACACACACCAGAAAATAATCTCAAGATCACATGTGTTTTTACAAGATAAGGTATAGCCTGTATTTAGTGCTAAAGCTTTGTTTACTTTTCTCCCTAGTGGACCTCTTTTAACATTAAAGAAGAAGACAAGTGCTGAAAAGTCCTGTGATATGACTGTCATCTTATCGCTGCAACATTCTTCAATTTTCGAATTTGACAGCATTCCATTAAACCAATAGAAGAAGCGATTTCAAGCCTCGAGAGAGGCATTGTCCCGTTTCCAGATGTGCTTCTCCCCTTTAGCCCTCATAACGGCACCGGTACCCGTTCACTTCCAGGCGCGGGACAGCCGTGACAGCTGCGGCAGAACGTGATCACTTTCTGACAGGTAGTAAAGCCCCACGCTTCTCATTTTTACCGGTCTTTTTACGCTGTGGCACAACAGGGGACCCCTCAATAATGCGCTATGTCCAAAACGGGAATTTATTCTCACTATCATGCATTCTTTCTTACCTGGGACAGCGGTCTTCTTCTTCTTCTTTTTTCTTCTCTTTTTCTTCCCTGTTTCGGAGGGCTCCGCGTCCTCTTTCGCTTCGTTTTCGTCGGCGTCCCCATTGAGAACTTCGGGCGCCTCCGGTTCAGGCTGCACTATCTCGAGCTCCGCCATCATCGGCGTTCGGAATGAAGTGACGCATAAACTGCTGGGAGCCTCCAGTGGCCACATTCTGAAACTGTGCTCGAGGCAGACAGGCAGCTGAGCCAATAATGAGCTATTAGGCACTTTGTGGAGCTGCTTGACCTCAATAGAGAAAACTAAGCCCGTCCTATCTTCATTTCTCAAGTGACAAGATAGGAGGAGCGTAGTGCTTAAACTCTGGAGAGTATATGCTACTAACTTTTATTGAGGCTGTTTGTCTTCCATCATAATAGGCCTATTTCAAGGTTATAGTAGGAGAGGAAATAGTATGTATAATCTAAGTCAAATAGATGATCACGTTGTCATTTACAAATCGACACAGTGACACTAGTTGCTCGATATAACATTATTAGACATGTATAAACAATAAGAAAAGCAGCCATTTAAAAGGCTACATAAAATATAAATCATGAGTCAATAGCCTGGCATGGGAACACTACTGATCTCCTCACTCAGCAAATGGTCCATAACGGAAGCAGGCCAGAATCGAATAGCCACTTTCTCTGTAAACAATTCTCATCCAATTATGTCCCCAAGCCTTTCATCTCAAGTTACTGCGCTCGCTCTGCGCACTGGGTGACCGCGACCACCTTGTGCCGCATTACTCGTTTTTGCAAAATATCAAGCGCTCAAACCGCAATCTATTTTTAGAAGCCGTGGTTTGTATTGTCGGTGTTATGCTTTCAGATTGTTGCCATGAGTCGATCATTTCTGGTGCGTAAACTCATTTGGAGACGGGCCGGGCGCAGTGTGTGTATCCAAGCAACAAGCTTCAGCAAACTCAAAGGGATAAAGGTTACATTTACAGTAGATGAACGCGGAGGTGGATTGTCGAACATTATTCAGGCATCCAGTGCAAGCTTAGAGATTCTACTGGGATTCAAATGTTTGTTTTTAACACCAGATGTACATAATGTGGGGAGTTAATCAACACTTTTATGGAGTGTATAACTGACTGGAATTATTTGCAAATGATGATGACCGATTTTAGACCCGGACCTCTGTATTTCTTTGATCAGGTAACCAATAAATGTACTATTTATTATTACTATATCATGCAACAGAGGAAACTGGGATAATGGATAATAATTTTCACAACTTCTTCAGCCAACAGGACGGGGACATAGGAAGCGCCCCAGAATGCCCTTGGAGCATTGCTTTGATCTGGCAAATGTGGGCGTGCGCTTGGCAACAATCAAAAGGTAGGCTAAACTCATATAGACTTTATATTATGTTAGTGTAACGGATGTTTCAATCGGTGACGTCACTTGCTCTGAGACCATGAAGTAGTTGTTCCCCTTGCTCTGCAAGGGCCGCGGCTTTTGTGGAGCGATGGGTAACGATGCTTCGTGGATGACTGTTGTTGATGTGTGCCCGGGTATGGGCGAGGGGACGGTCTAAATTTATACTGTTACATTAGACCGTGCTGGACTGGCCCACTTTCCCCTCTATCCCTAGCAAACACAGCAGATTTAACTACTTGCATTTTGAACTGAATATCATGATTAGTTGATTATTGGATTCTGGTGTGTTAGCCGGGGCTGGGGAAAAAGGTGTGGCATCAATCAGACCCCCGAGGACTGGAGTTGCCCAGGCCAGAATTATATGTCTGTTTTGTGTGTGCTTGACTTATTATTTATAAATAAACAAATCTTCATTTCAATACTTTCTATTCTAATTTATAGCCTATGCGCTCACAGCGAGTGCGTTAACGATGACAAATATGATGCAAAGAATGAAGACAATGCACACAAAGTGCCAAATAAACCCTCTCCCACTGGTAAACCAGATACCTGGCCCTCTATCAACGGATCGTTGGACATGGGTGGTGATGAGAGGAATCCGGAGGCCGCGGCCGTGCCAGCAGACTGGTTGGATGACATGGACCCGATGGATGCATACAAGCATATGGCCCCTCAGTTGTTGAGCGAGTTGGGGAGTGTGCTTTTGCAGTATGAAGGGAGTGAGGAGGGATGTATTCCACACGGCCTCGTGAACGTTTTGAATTACTCATGGAAGGATTTGACCGCCGGGGCAGTTTATGTCAAACCATCTTGGAAGTTGGGTGTCGGCAGCGGGAGTGGTGATGGCGGGAAACCTCGCAAGTCGAAGGGCTTCATGAATTTCGATGAGACTCTTCGGCAGATGGCGGGAAAGAGAAAGACAAAACAGAAAGCGTCCAAGGTGGAAAATGGGTCTGAGAGACAGCCTCAAGACTCCAATTTGCGCAAAAGGTCGTCAGTTTCCCATGCACAAAAAGGTGAACCCTCAACATAAACACGTCAGCACTCACCCACTGCATTAGTTGACATCTTTTCTAATAGGAAGTCAAATTATGACTTTGAAAAAAGTCTCACATTTACACAGTACAATTCCCCAGGCCATCTACTTTAATTAACCAAACTCACCATGGCTACTTTAGACCCGGGATAAGTAATGAAAATGGTCCTAAACATTAAACCACCTATATTAAGTCATTGCTGTCCAACTTTTAAGACATTCCTGCTTGTGGGAGAGGCTAGATTGGTTTACAAGAGAAATTGTTGGTCTACAGGCCACAGGTGTTTATAAAAGGCCTTAGTCAGTGAATCAGTTAAAACCAGTTCCTGCCTTTTGACTTTCCCTGCTTAATAATTCACTCACACTCATCTGGGGTATTATGGGTATTACTGAGGCAATGGGTGGATGCTTCTCTTGAAGCTCCTCCTTAGTCCTATAAGTGACCATTTAACAATACATGAAGTCTAGTGTTCAGGAAATACATGAAGTCTAGTGTTCAGGAAATACATGAAGTCTAGTGTTCAGGAAATACATGTAGGTTAGTGTTCAGGAAATACATGTAAACTAGTGTTCAGGAAATACATGTAGGTTAGTGTTCAGGAAATACATGTAAACTAGTGTTCAGGAAATACATGAAGTCTAGTGTTCAGGAAATACATGCAGGCTAGGGTTGAGGAAATACATGTAGGTTAGTGTTCAGGAAATACATGCAGGCTAGTGTTCAGGAAATACATGTAGGTTAGTGTTCAGGAAATACATGTAGGTTAGTGTTCAGGAAATACATGTAAACTAGTGTTCAGGAAATACTTGTAGGTTAGTGTTCAGGAAATACATGTAAACTAGTGTTCAGGAAATACATGTAAACTAGTGTTCAGGAAATACATGTAGGTTAGTGTTCAGGAAATACATGTAGGTTAGTGTTCAGGAAATACATGTAAACTAGTGTTCAGGAAATACATGAAGTCTAGTGTTCAGGAAATACATGTAAACTAGTGTTCAGGAAATACATGTAGGTTAGTGTTCAGGAAATACATGTAGGTTAGTGTTCAGGAAATACATGTAAACTAGTGTTCAGGAAATACTTGTAGGTTAGTGTTCAGGAAATACATGTAAACTAGTGTTCAGGAAATACATGTAAACTAGTGTTCAGGAAATACATGTAGGTTAGTGTTCAGGAAATAATGTAGGTTAGTGTTCAGGAAATACATGTAAACTAGTGTTCAGGAAATACATGAAGTCTAGTGTTCAGGAAATACATGTAAACTAGTGTTCAGGAAATACATGAAGTCTAGTGTTCAGGAAATACATGCAGGCTAGGGTTGAGGAAATACATGTAAACTAGTGTTCAGGAAATACATGTAGGTTAGTGTTCAGGAAATACATGTAAACTAGTGTTCAGGAAATACATGAAGTCTAGTGTTCAGGAAATACTGGTAGGTTAGTGTTCAGGATATACATGTAAACTAGTGTTCAGGAAATACATGTAGGCAAGTGTTCAGGAAATACATGCAGGCTAGGGTTGAGGAAATACATGTAAACTAGTGTTCAGGAAATACATGTAAACTAGTGTTCAGGAAATACTTGTAGGTTAGTGTTCAGGAAATACATGCAGGCTAGGGTTGAGGAAATACATGTAAACTAGTGTTCAGGAAATACATGTAGGTTAGTGTTCAGGAAATACATGTAAACTAGTGTTGAGGAAATACATGTAAACTAGTGTTCAGGAAATACATGAAGTCTAGTGTTCAGGAAATACATGCAGGCTAGGGTTGAGGAAATACATGTAAACTAGTGTTCAGGAAATACATGTAGGTTAGTGTTCAGGAAATACATGTAAACTAGTGTTCAGGAAATACATGAAGTCTAGTGTTCAGGAAATACCGGTAGGTTAGTGTTCAGGATATACATGTAAACTAGTGTTCAGGAAATACATGTAGGCAAGTGTTCAGGAAATACATGCAGGCTAGGGTTGAGGAAATACATGTAAACTAGTGTTCAGGAAATACATGTAGGTTAGTGTTCAGGAAATACATGTAAACTAGTGTTCAGGAAATACATGCAGGCTAGGGTTGAGGAAATACATGTAAACTAGTGTTCAGGAAATACATGTAAACTAGTGTTCAGGAAATACATGTAAACTAGTGTCTTTTGTATCCAAGATGACATTCCCATCAAGCTGTTTTTCAACTATTTCCTTCCAGCTCATGTGGCCACAACTATAAGTTTCTCCATCTCTTCAAAAACCTATGAAGAGCAAGGTAGGACATTACCACACACACTATGTTACTCCTAGACATTTCTATGCAGGCGATATACCTGATTAGGGGCTCCCAAGTGACGAAAGGGTCTAAGGCACTGCATCGCAGTGCTAGAGGCATCACTACAGACACCCTGGTTCGAATCTGGTATTACGATTGGGAGTCCCATTTGGCGGCTCACAATTGGCCCAGCGTCGTCCAGGTTTGGCCGGGGTTTATGTCGTCATTGTAAATAAGAATTTGTTCTTAATTAACTGACTTGCCTAGTTAAAAAAAAAAAAATATGATAAAAAACTGTACGGTATAGAGCAGTAGTAGTGCTGCCTTAGCTTTATCAGCTCTAGCAACTGAGCCACAGCTGGAACCCAAAGCCAAGGTCGTGGGTTCAATTCCCGCAGGGAACACACACTCATAAAATAAATGTATGTGCTCACTGTACTGCAAGTAACTTTGGATGAAAAACAATTTGCTAAGTGGCACATGTTATCATATAATTTGACTTAGTGTGTGGTAGATGGACATCTAGTGTACCCACATTGTGCCCTTGAGCAATGCACTTAACCTCACAACATGCTCTCCATTCAGGGGCCGCTGACTGCACTACAGCTTGACACTGTGCTTCTATTTACTGTGTGGTGGAGGGGGGGGGGGTGTTCAGAACAAAAAATATCCATTATTCGCTGTAGCATATGGACAATAAAGTTGTATTGTATGGTACATGCAGGTTGGATCGTCCAGCCTAAGGAGCCAACCCATGAGGAACCTCAGTGGACTAAGCTGTGTCATTGGGTGGTAGAGAGGCTGCAACTGGCTATGTAAGAACTTCTATTCTACTCTATTCTGTTGTAGAAATCCTCACTATGTTATTAGCCATGTTATAATCCCCACCAAAACAGGTTAATCGCATTGGTGCATGTTTGACATTCATGCCAGCGACCTGGGTTCACTTCCCTGCTGGTACCTACAATATTGTATTATATTTCCACAGCTTTTCCTGCAACACAACATATCCCCATGTCACCCTCATGGCTTTTTCAATTACTTTGAGTGTGCCAATTTGTCCATGTGTATGATTACAGTATGACTTCCTTTAGAAAACAGACAACGGAGCAGGCAGAGAGTGGGCTGAACAAACCACCCATCCTCCGTCACTACGGGGATGCCAAGCCACACTTTAAACACCAGAAGAAGACAGGAGGAGGAAGCGGAGGAGGAGGCAAGACCTGGCCTTACCCTCAGATACCAGAGGTGAACCAGGAGGACCAGGATTCATTGCGGCAGAAACTACACTACAGGATCAATGATGGTTCCTCCTTCCTATAGTATCCTTTCTCACGTTTCCAACTAAAGCTGATTCATTCCAGGATGTTACTTCGCTACTGACCTCATTCACTAATCTTCACAGATCTGACAGCACTAGGTATGGGAAAGCTATATGAGAGAAACTAAAAACCAGTTGTCTGAGATCTGTGAAGGCAAGGAATCAGGGCAATGGGCAGGGAACATCTTCCTAAAATTAAACTCAACAATGATGTTTAAATCTCTAATTTCTAAATCTAAATGTGTTAACCTAGCCGTCGCCTTGACCTTGACCCTTCCCAGCTATCCGTCTGGTTTTGTAGCAGTGTGTCAGAGCCACTCTGGTCTGTCCTGTGGAGGGTTCTATACTAATGTGTTCAGTGACCAACTCAGCGCTGTTACACTGGCCAGCATCACCGCAGTAGGACGGGGCACCGTCACACACCCACTCAGGTAAACACATGGTAAATGGTTAAAGATTTAACAGAATTTTCAAACAATAAAGTTAACAGAAATAGGGGCACTAAGAACAGTATGTACAGTATCTGACTCGAAGGCCCAATTGAGTTGTACTAATGAATGAATTGAGCTGAGCTAGGTTCCTAGTTCAGATAAAGCTGACGCATGCTTCCCAGTCGAAACGGTTCACGCATATATTAACAGTTTGTGACGTTGTTGTTCGGTTTCCCCCCCCCCCCGGCTGTTCTTGCACACAAGACAGTTTTTTTGAGGCAAGTCGAAGTTCAGTAGCCGATGTCTACGCCCCATCGACGATGATTGGTCAACAGTACTATTCCTAGTAGGAGTGGGAACGTGAAGTGTTTCTTGTCATTCGACGAGAGACGATCAATTGTAATGCTTCTTTTTTTTTTTTGCACTTGAGAAATACTGCATCTTAGCTAGATGTAAAATTGCTCGACTAAAAATGTCAAAAATGAATGACAGATATCTTGATTTATCTTAGATTATCTTGGACTATTTTGAGGAAGTGGTTTCTGGCTATGTTGTTGCTACGATGGCTCAAGAGTGTCTAACAATAGTAATAGTAATATTACTAGTAGTAATAGTAATATTTGTTCTTGTTTTTAAAGCGAAGGTGTTTCGGGAGTATGCGAGCACAGACGGCCTAGCCAAGTTCTGCTAGGAGCAAACCGAACCTCTGCATGAGGAAGCCTTAAATTGGGATCAGTGGATTACTACTGGTTAGGGTGAGGCGTAGATCACATGAAAGGGATCTTTAACACAGGAGGTTGGTGGCACCTTAATTGAGGACGACGGGCTCGTGGTAATGGCTGGAGCGGAATCAGTGGAATGGTATGAAATACATCAAACACATGGTTTCCATGGTTTCCATGGTTTCCATGCCATTCCATTCGCTCCGTTCCAGACATTATTATGAGCCGTTCTCCCCTCAGCAGCCTCCACTGGTCTTTAATCAATGGATCCACAGGGATTATGTTAGCTGGCAGTGAACACGGTGTGCTTATTGTGAGTATGTCTGCTGTGAGTAAAGCAGACATAGATGGATCTAACTGCGACCTGTTGTGAACTGTTGTTGTCTGTAGTGGGACTGTTACTGCTGTGTGGGATCAGCGTGGTGGGATGACGTGTGACCCAGAAGGAGCTGTCACTAAGGAGTGGACCTGGCAGATTGGGGTTAAGGAGAGGATAGTCATTCAGGTGAGGACCGGGGCTCCATGGGGTCAACAGTTCAGTCAATACAGGATATAGCTCAATGTAAATGAGCAAATGTATGTTCATAGTTGTCTTTTTAATCTGACCTCACCTAATTTAAGGTAAAGTAAAGAAACTAAGAGTAAGCTAATTAAGCAATAAGGCCCGAGGAGGTGTTGTGTACGGTCTGATATACCGCGGCTGTCAGCCAATCAGCATTCAGGGCTTGATCCACCCAGTTTATAATAGGCTATAGCCCAGTTTAGTCTACAACTACTGTTTGTAATCCCCATCTCTGTAAGGCCCTTCACTGACAAGCTCAGTCAAGAAGAAGAGGAAGTCCCAGTTGCTGGGCAACGCCGTCATATGATAGCCTCTGGGACAGCAGTACGGGGGCTTGTAAACAAAGCAGGGGACGTGGGGCATGACGATGTTACCCACGGATACTGTGATACTCCAACTATGTCATCATGGCTGATCGGTCCATTTCAGTTTTAAAGTGGGCTATTGCCTCTATTGTAATCATAACTTCGAATAGAGGAACAGCCATCAAGTACATTTATCAACAGAGGTGAGAATTTCTTAATGCCAATTAGGAATCTCTCTTGTGGTTTAGTCAGGATTGAGATAGGGTTAAAATAGGATTAAGATAGGATTAGGATAGGGTTAAAATAGGATTAGGATAGGATTAAGATAGGGTTTAGTTAGGATTAAGATAGGGTTTAGTTAGGATTAAGATAGGGTTTAGTTAGGATTAAGATAGGATTAAGATAGGGTTAAAATAGGATTAGGATAGGATTAAGATAGGGTTTAGTTAGGATTAAGATAGGATTTAGTTAGGATTAAGATAGGATTATGATAGGGTTTAGTTAGGATTATGATAGGGTTTTTGTTAGGATTAAGATATGATTATGATAGGGTTTAGTTAGGATTATGATAGGGTTTAGTTAGGATTATGATAGGGTTTAGTTAGGATTATGATAGGGTTTAGTTAGGATTATGATAGGGTTTAGTTAGGATTATGATAGGGTTTAGTTAGGATTATGATAGGGTTTAGTTAGGATTATGATAGGGTTTAGTTAGGATTATGATAGGGTTTAGTTAGGATTATGATAGGGTTTAGTTAGGATTAAGATAGGATTAAGATAGGGTTAAAATAGGATTAGGATAGGATTAAGATAGGGTTTAGTTAGGATTAAGATAGGGTTTAGTTAGGATTAAGATAGGATTATGATAGGGTTTAGTTAGGATTATGATAGGGTTTAGTTAGGATTATGATAGGGTTTAGTTAGGATTATGATAGGGTTTAGTTAGGATTATGATAGGGTTTAGTTAGGATTATGATAGGGTTTAGTTAGGATTATGATAGGGTTTAGTTAGGATTATGATAGGGTTTAGTTAGGATTATGATAGGGTTTAGTTAGGATTATGATAGGGTTTAGTTAGGATTAAGATAGGGTTTAGTTAGGATTATGATAGGGTTTAGTTAGGATTATGATAGGGTTTAGTTAGGATTAAGATATGATTATGATAGGGTTTAGTTAGGATTATGATAGGGTTTAGTTAGGATTATGATAGGGTTTAGTTAGGATTATGATAGGGTTTAGTTAGGATTATGATAGGGTTTAGTTAGGATTAAGATAGGGTTTAGTTAGGATTAAGATATGATTATGATAGGGTTTAGTTAGGATTATGATAGGGTTTAGTTAGGATTATGATAGGGTTTAGTTAGGATTATGATAGGGTTTAGTTAGGATTAAGATAGGGTTTAGTTAGGATTAAGATATGATTATGATAGGGTTTAGTTAGGATTAAAATATATTTAAGCGAAGTGGCATTCCATAACTTTTTGTTATTTTCTTATTTTTTCCCAGGTGTCTGATCAGATCTCAGTACGGATGTTGAGCGGTACCTGTACCACCCTCAGCTTTAAGAGTCAGAATGAGAGTGTCCAGCTACCACTGTCCCCCCTGCCCAACATCACCCCAACTAAAGAAGTGGTGAGAAAACACTGTGATGATAATATATTAGAGCTATTTCAGGCTTAATGTGTTGATGATGGTTGGTGATGACCAAATCTGATTGGTGAACGGTTGGTGACTGGTGAATCTGATTGGTGAACGGTTGGTGACTGGTGAATCTGATTGGTGAACGGTTGGTGACTGGTGAATCTGATTGGTGACCGGTTGGTGACTGGTGAATCTGATTGGTGAACGGTTGGTGACTGGTGAATCTGATTGGTGAACGGTTGGTGACTGGTGAATCTGATTGATGATTTGTATGAGTCGTGTGCTGTCTTCCAGGCCTGTCTGCAGACTGAGGGGGCGTTCACCTCTCTGGCAGCCCAGGAGCTCTCCCTGAGTAAGAAGCACCAGAAGAACCAGGGCCAGACCATAGACACCAAGAGGGTAAGATACTTTAAAGAGGATCTATCACATTTATTTAACTAAGTAGCTCTTTAAGAACACATATTTTACAATAACGACCTGGCTAAGAGAACGTCAGTTAGGATTTCGTCTCATTGAGTGGTGTTTCCAATGTCTGTACTAGTCTCTCTTGACCAACATTCCTACACAATGAGATTTTGATTATGAACCAGGTGTCAGTGCGTTCCAGTGAGGTGCTACAGGTGACCCGGGAGGTGGAGAAGCTGGAAGAACCCTGTCTCTTCAGGAGAGGAGGAGGGCGGGCAGGACGAGAGCTGAAAAGACTCCGGAGGAGAATATGTAATATCCTGGACGACTGGCTGGAGTTCTACCGGGTCACCACAGGTACACAAGGTTTTATTTAAATGTGTTTATTATAGACATTAATTATTCTCTTTTACAATAACAGGTCAAGGGGTGAAGAGTTCTCTCACGTGGTCCACTGGAGCTTTTTTTTCTAAATCTTATTTAATAAAGTACTTACTATATAAATACGTCTATACCGCAACAAGTCCTTGTGGACTGATGTTAGTACCAACGGAAGTAAACACAGAAACCGTTCAGCCAGTTTGACGAGTTCTTCACATGAAAAATACAATGAAGCTGTACAGGTGTGTCCATATAAAAGTGGTTCAGTACAGCATCAGTTCTTAGTTACATATGTCATCTCCTTAGTTACATATGTCATCTTAGTTACATATGTCATCTCCTTAGTTACATATGTCATCTTACATATGTCATCTCCTTAGTTACATATGTCATCTCCTTTATTACATTTTTACTTATCAAGTCAGTTAGGAACAAATCATTATTTACAATGACTGCCTAACCTTGCCGACTCTGGGCCAATTGTGTGCCGCCCTACGGTACCCCCATTCACAGCCAGTTGTGATACAGCCCGGGATTGAACCAGGGTCTGTAGTGACACCTCTAGCACTGAGCTGCAGTGTCTTAAACCACTGCGCCACTTGGGAGCTCCTTTGAAATGTAACAATATATGCCATTTAACAGATGCTTTTATCCAGAGTGACAGTCATGTGTGCATACATTTTACCCATCGTGGCCCCAGGAATCAAACTCACTATCCTGACGTTGCAAGCGTCATGTTCTTACTACTGAGCTACAGAGGACCACAAACTCACTATGAGTCTCCTTCATGAAGTCCTGACCATCTTCTGTTGCCCATCAGGTATCAAGTGCCCAGATATGGAGCGGATATCTGATGGTCCAATGCGGCCCAGACTGAAGAGAGAGGGCCAGTCAGCAGCGCTGCCCTCCCTCCACCCCACCACAGGGCTGTCAGACAGTACCCGGGGTCTACCAGAGGGGGGAAGCACAGCGCTACATGCCAGCACTAGACACCTGCCACCTGCCTCAGATGTCCTCCTGCCAGGCTCCACCCACAAGTTGTCATGGTAACATGATGTGACTGATGTGTGTTGTTGTAGAAAAAGGAGCGAAAACCTCTTATTTCCAAAACAAACTTTTCAGGAGATGTAAAAAAAAGAAGAAAAAACAGCCATATTTTCATATTAGCGTACATACAATTCTGAAACTTCAGAAAGCTATTTTGAAAAAATAAATGTGAGTCCTAGAATTATGACATTTTCAGAGCACATTGAGGGGAGTTACTGCTTTCAGTACATGTGAAACAATCAAATAAAACGGAGACTCACAAGGTTTTCATCCGACAGCGACGATATGTAAAATAACAAATAGTTTGTGGACAATTATGTTCAGACTGAAGTCTTGATGATGATGATGATAATGATTCTGTTGATGATGAAGAGTATTATTGATTTGTCAACAGGACATTTTCTCCAAAGAAGCAGGGCAAGGAGGGAAGAGAGGAGCCCCTTCATTTCACACAGTCAGGGACGTTCAGAGTCCACAGCAACGTCAGACTGGAGTAAGAACAGAACCAGAACCATGCCTCTGTCACTGCCAGAGACAACTCACTGCTTCTGACCCTAACAAGGACTACTTCTTCCCTTTCCTTCTGTCCTATGCCAATAACCATGTTCTATTCTTTCCACCCAGGTCTGTAGTGATCCCGAGATGCAGTCCAGAGCTCCGTCTCACTGCCCAACTTCCCCACTACACATCCTCAAGCCCCTCCACCCCTTACCCCCTTTACAGCCCGTGTCCTGCCCAGCTTAGGGCCGTTCTCCTGGGGTTAGAGGGCCGGACACACAGGCTGTGTCGCTGTAGCTCCAGGACCATGCCAGTCCTGACAGATCAGGAGTATGATGCCTTCATTTGGGGCCAGCCCCCCCACAGTGAACAGATCCTGGTGGTGTGTGTGACAGCCCTGCACCAGACCCCCCTCGCCCCTCACATCCCCTTGTTGCCCAATGAGGACATGCTGGAGCTGCTCTACGAGAGGATGAATAAGAACAGGACCATGCCATGCACTCAGGTTGATTGATTTACATACATTTACATGAATAAGAACAGGACCATGCCATGCACTCAGGTTGATTTACATATATTTACATGAATGCACTCAGGTTGATTGATTTACATACATTTCATGAATAAGAACAGGACCATGTCATGCACTCGGGGTGACAGGTTGATTTACATACATTTACATGAATAAGAATAGGACAATGCCATGCACTCAGATTGATTTACATACATTTACATGAATAAGAACAGGACCATGTCATGCACTCAGATTGATTTACATACATTTACATGAATAAGAACAGGACCATGTCATGCACTCAGATTGATTTACATACATTTACATGAATAAGAACAGGACCATGTCATGCACTCAGATTGATTTACATACATTTACATGAATAAGAACAGGACCATGCCATGCACTCAGGTTGATTTACATACATTTACATGAATAAGAACAGGACCATGTCATGCACTCAGATTGATTTACATACATTTACATGAATAAGAACAGGACCATGTCATGCACTCAGATTGATTTACATACATTTACATGAATAAGAACAGGACCATGCCATGCACTCAGGTTGATTTACATACATTTACATGAATAAGAACAGGACCATGTCATGCACTCGGGGTGACAGGTTGATTTACATACATTTACATGACAGAACATTCCATTTCGGGACATACAATGTATCCATATAATTCCACTCTTGAGATTACCAGGGGCTGACACACACACACACACACACACACACACACACACACACACACACACACACACACACACACACACACACTTTTCATGCTTGACTTTGTCCTCATATTCAGAGTCAGCTGGACTCGTTCCGCCTGGTGAGGTATGAGCTGTCTACAGGGAAGACCTGCCCAGCTACCCACAATGCACTGCTGCAGCAGAGACACAATGCCGCCCCTGGGATGTTTCTGGTCAGTTGGTCAACAGCTGTCTCTCTCTCTCTCAGCCACGTTCAGTTGGTCAACAGCTGTCTCTCTCTCAGCCACGACCAGTTGGTCAACAGCTGTCTCTCTCTCTCAGCCATGACCAATTGGTCAACAGCTGTCTCTCTCTCAGCCACGACCAATTGGTCAACAGCTGTCTCTCTCTCAGCCACAACAAGTTGGTCAACAGCTGTGCCTCTGTCAGCCACAACAAGTTGGTCAACAGCTGTGCCTCTCTCAGCCACGACAAGTTGGCCAACAGTTGTCTTTCTCTCTGGGCCACGACTAGTTGGTCAATAGCTGTCTCTCTCTCTCAGCCACATCCAGTTGGTCAAAAGCTGTCTCTCTCTCTCAGCCACGACCAGTTGGTCAACAGCTGTCTCTTACTCTCAGCCACGACCAGTTGGTCAACAGCTGTCTCTCTCAGCCAAGACCCGTTGGTCAACAGCTGTCTCTCTCTCAGCCACGACCAGTTGGTCAACAGCTGTCTCTCTCAGCCACGACCAGTTGGTAAACAGCTGTCTCTCTCTCAGCCACGACCAGTTGGTCAACATCTGTCTCTCTCTCTCTCAGCCACAACCAGTTGGTCAACAGCTGTCTCTCTCTCTCAGCCACGACCAGTTGGTCAACAGCTGTCTCTCTCTCTCAGCCACAACCAGTTGGTCAACAGCTGTCTCTCTCTCTCAGCCACAACCAGTTGGTCAACAGCTGTCTCTATCTCAGCCACGATCAGTTGGTCAACAGCTGTCTCTATCTCAGCCACGATCAGTTGGTCAACAGCTGTCTCTATCTCAGCCACGATCAGTTGGTCAACAGCTGTCTCTCTCTCTCAGCCACGACTGCTTGGCTGTGGTCCGATTCACTAAAAACCCTTCTGCCCAATTGTAACTGGTACTAATACGCTCCCCCTCACGGATTTAAAATGAATGGACTGGTGGAAGTAATATGATGGAAACTCCCTAAGCTACAACCTTGCTTGCACCAATCAGATGCTGTTTAAACCCATTAGAGGGAGTGAATGATTGCACACTTCTATGTGAAGGATCGGCACGTAGCCCTAATCTTATTCACCTGATATCCACATATTACTGTAGATGGCAGCAAAGAAACACCAATCCAAGAGATTTGACATCATTATCAAACCAGCTTGGTCTTATTGTAAATGAATGTACCTTTTTACAAGAACTCCAGTTATCCTGTTACTGCAGTGGGCTAAATCAGGGTCACACAGAGTGTTTCTGGGTAGTCATAAACAAATATAATTTAAAAACAAAAAGTATACACCTCACACACATGGTTATGGGCTTAAAATAAGAAGCCACCTGAATCATGTCAGATATAGAGTAGAAATGTATTCCATTTGGAGTTTTCACCCCGATATTACACTTTATATACATCACAGAAGACTGAAATATAACAAAACTGTTTGACATAGAAACATTTTTGGCATGTTTTTTAAAACAATCTTTATTAATTATGAAATTAAGACAAATACGAATAACATTCCACCCATGAGGAAGTCATTTGGCGGCAGGAAAGGTCTACTTACTGAAAATGAGCCGACCTGGCTGGGCGTGGAGGAAAGATAGACAGACAGAGGAAAGGGCTACTTACTGAAAATGAGCAGACCTGGCTGGTTGTGGAGGAAAGGTCTACTTACTGAAAATGAGCCGACCTGGCTGGTTGTGGAGGAAAGGGCTACTTACTGAAAATGAGCCGACCTGGCTGGTTGTGCAGGAAAGGGCTACTTACTGAAAATGAGCCGACCTGGCTGGTTGTGGAGGAAATGTCTACTTACTGAAAATGAGCCGACCTGGCTGGTTGTGGTGGAAAGGGCTACTTACTGAAAATGAGCCGACCTGGCTGGGCGTGCAGGAAAGGGCTACTTACTGAAAATGAGCCGACCTGGCTGGTTGTGCAGGAAAGGGCTACTTACTGAAAATGAGCCGACCTGGCTGGTTGTGGAGGAAAGGGCTACTTACTGAAAATGAGCCGACCTGTCTGGTTGTGGAGGAAAGGGCTACTTACTGAAAATGAGCCGACCTGGCTGGTTGTGGAGGAAAGGGCTACTTACTGAAAATGAGCCGACCTGGCTGGTTGTGCAGGAAAGGGCTACTTACTGAAAATGAGCCGACCTGGCTGGGCGTGGAGGAAAGGGCTACTTACTGAAAATGAGCCGACCTGGCTGGTTGTGCAGGAAAGATAGACAGACAGAGTGAAACTCTCTTCAATATGCTAATAATGTAACTGTCTTTAATAAAGACTGTTTGATGGATTTACTTACCAGAATTATAAATAAAAGTGACACAAAGTTATTTTGAAGTGGAACACTGTATGAGACGTTAGGTATACCGAGGCTTATGGACTTTCTCTTCTTCTCTTACCGTTTGCTTACCGCTGCTGTAGACTAACTAATGAAGAACAGGCTAGTCAGGTTCTTCTGTTGTAAACCTGAGACCAGGTTACCTACCATATGAATGACTGACTGACTTCTGGCTTGCCTAGATAGGATGAACCCTGGTTAAACCAGAGAGGGGAGACAATGGTGAGCTCAGCATTCAGGCTGGTTCAAATAGGCTGAATAAAAGACTTTAGTGTCAGATGGAGGGTCAACTCCTCTGCAGGTCAGAACAGAGAGAAACAGAGGATTAGGATAAAGCCGGTTGTGAAAACAAACACTAAGCAATAATCGATTGATGGCTTTTCAATTGAAAAGAAGGAACCTAAATGCACAGTGAATGCTATCAGAATGTATTTTGTTTTCATCATCTTAACTATTAAAAAGAAATAACAACAGTTAATAAAACTTTGTTTTTGAGTTACAGTCTTTTTAAGTGGATGTCATATCCAGATATTTTGACTTTTTTTGTGCTAATTTTCTTTGGAAACAACAATAATCATCATCACGTCTCCGTCAGTCTATACGAGGTTTCTGTTTATTGGTTCAACAGATGTACATCAGAGGGAAGCTGCTGTTCGCTGACTACATCTTCAACGGCTACAGCTGCTCCGTGAGGGACCTCCACAAGCAGATCTCTAAAACTAGAGGGGACTACAGACAGGGCCAGAGCCTGCCCTCAGACTACAAGTTCAGGTAAACAGCTACTGAAGTGACACTTACCTACTGCCATTGTGCCCTTCAGCAAGGCACTCATATTTCACACGACTTCTGAGAAAACGTATTGAATTGAGTTGAACGGGAACAGTACCCTCTCCGCTGTGTTGGCAGTGCCCAGGTGAAGAGTCCAGCAGTAGGGAACCCACCTGGCCATCAGGGAGCTCAGAAGGTCCCTGATGGACGAGGAGACATCCCTCATGGAACACCTGCCCTGTTAGAGAAGGGAAAAGTCCCAAACCAGTGAGCGGTACGTACATAAACCTAATATTCTGTGGTACAGGTATTACAAACTAGTGAGCGGTACATACATAAACCTAACATTCTGTGGTACAGGTATTACAAACTAGTGAGCGGTACATACATAAACCTAATGCTCTGTGTTACAGGTATCACCCCGTCCTTTTAGAACCATTACTTAATGTTGTGATTGACTTCCTGTTCTCTTACCACTTACCCAATATTGTGCTTGTGACACTGGTTTATCGACTATCATTACCTCATTCTTACCCATACTGACAACAAGTGCAGGGATTCTTGAAAGACGGGACAATCCCAACTTTGTTTCCTCAGAATATTTTTTTCTTAATATTAACAACATTTGAAATGCAAATTGATTTATATCATCTCTGTCAGACACCATATATGGCCTTTCATTTTATGTTTGTTTTTTTGTTCAACAAGTGTTTAAAGTACTTGATTGTTTCATTCTAACATAGAGTTATTCAAAATATGTCATACAAATCTCCAAAAGTATGTTCATTTTGTTTTATACCACTGTATAATGCTCCAGGGCTAACTTCATTAGCATTTTGGCATGTTTTTCTAGATTCAGAACATAAAATCAGATTTATAAACATTATCTCTTACGTCGATGCACAGTAAGTACTTCAATAGTTTAAGCATATATTGCAGGACAATGACAAACATATTTTTTCTGAATATTTACCCCCCCCCCCCAAAAAAAAACAATCTTAAGGGGGTTAGCAATCAGTGAAGGAATTGACAACAGACACTCAAAACAGACATGTTCTTGTCTTTAAAAATAAAAGTTCAATACAAACATTTGTAAAATATAAAAAAATATTTATTTCACAATCCCCAACCAAATATAACCATTCTATCAGATCTTTCAGCACTCTGGCAGAGTTGACATTAGACAAAAATCTGGCAGAGTTGACATTGGACAAAAATCTGGCAGAGTTGACATTAGACAAAAATCTGGCAGAGTTGACATAATGGCTTATTTTCCTTCTTCATTCAAGTGGAATACAATTGAGTTTTTCCTCAGTTGCTTTATGACTCTAAAACCTAATTAAAAGGAACTCATTTAAACCAACATCTAATATTCTATCTTAATAATATCTCAGGGAGATGGAGTTGACAGGTTATGGTAGTGACCATGGTGATTTCAATATTGTTTGTTTAAATCAATCAAAAGTATATCACTTTACAGACCACGAATGGTCTTGTTGCACTACATGTAATGAGGACATGAATAAGGGGTCCTCCTTATGTTATAGCTGGTCCTGCTTCTTCCTGATTCATTTAGAATTTTAGTTGACCAATTCTGGGCGGAATCACAGCTTTTAGAAAAAATATTCCTTGAAGTCAGAGAGGGCTATTGCAAGAAACTACATGTGATCATTTTCCAGTTAATATTTATTTTTGCAAGTTAAAAAAAAAACTGTCACTTTTTGGGGAAGTTTTCATTTGTAACCCTTTGTACCGGACAAGAGCATTTTCTGTCAGAGAGCCCACATGGAAATTAATAAACAAATATAAATATATATTTTTAATTCCCTTTAAATGTAATTTGTAAAGTTCAAATGATTAAACAAAATTCTTTTTTTTTCATGACATTTCCCTGCCAGACAAGGATTGTCCCAACTTTCAAGAATCCCTGAGTGACATCTATGTTTAAAATGTCTAACATGCATTGTAAAGCTGACTTCTTTGTGTTCCAGGAAATTGACTCAGGGACCTGTGACATCATCGGTCACGTTAAAGAGAGACACCGCTCATGCTTAAAAAGCCAAAAAAGACTTCTGCTGCATCCTCACTGCCTGTACTCACCACACTGAACAAAGGTCAGCTCCTATCAGAGCTGCAATGTAAGACCCTTTCTGGTGTCACAAGTCATCAGGAGACACTGGAGAAAAACCTCATCAGAGCTGGGCTAGCTGGCTGGAGACAGACAGTCTGCTGGGAGAGAGGGACTAAGTCTAATATTAGGTGCACTACACTGTAAATGTAATGGGAGATCTGTATTACATCTATGACTGTCTTGCACACGTCTTGTTTGACTGAAATGAATTCAACGAAGCGATGCTCCACATACTGTAAATCATAGCACTTTATAGAACTCAGTTGCATCATGGAAGATCTTCCTTATTTTTCTACGGTCTACAAATAAAGACTGTTGTTTCCATATTATCTGTCTTCATATCCTCCAGGACAAATGAAAACTGTTTCAAAGTGAACAACAAAAACACAATGATGATCTACTGTTATCTGTCTACCTACCATTGTATCAAACCCAGAGCTATCTCATTTCTTCCTGTTGTGACATCATACTGTTTCAGCTGAGAGAGACACTTCCTGACTGATAAAGTGACTGTGTATCAACCAATGATGAGTGAGAGACTGAGAGAGAGAACTATGGGTGACTCAGTGACTCAGTGTTGCCTAATGCTGGTTTTTAGAATAACCTATACTGTGGAATGTTCAGAGGGAGAAATATTCTGATAAAATGAATGATGACGTTAGTTTCTTACCCTACTTCCTCATAGAAATCGGTGACCCGGCAAATGAACTCCCACGCATTCCTTCATTTTCCACTAAACTCAGATATTTTACTGGCTTTAATTAGCACTGATGACAGAGAGAAATGTTCAATTTAAGCACAGCATGTGATGCTGAAATGCACATGAATATGTGGGCTATTATTTGTATTATTGACCATTGTTATGAGCTATGATGATAAACATCAAGCTTCAACAACATCTAGTCTATTATTAATGATGATGATGATGATGATGACATGATGGTCATGTATAACAAATTAAATGTGCGTACCTAAGGGCCTTGACTTTACCCCAAGTCATGGGACTCAATCTTCCATATGTATTTTGCACCGACAGTATGCCAGATGTTTACTGTATTTGATTTGTGGAGTTAAATGGGAAATCTGGAGTTGCTACCAGATCTGGAACAACTATAGTTTAAATCATGTTTTGTGGAATGCAACTATAGTTACTTTGGAGGTGACTACAATTATTTGAATACAGATCCCAGAAAAGGCATTAGAAAATAGATCTAAGAAAGTAAAAACATTTATTTTTAACTATTTGAAAACAGATCTGTGAAAGCAACTACAAATATATATATATATATATATATATATATATATATATATATATATATATATATATATATATATATATATATATATATATATATTTGAATACAGATTTTAACTAATGGGAGGGTTGTATCTGGAACAGAAACGATTGGATTGGTTGCCTTCGACTAAAGGGAGGGTTGTATCTGGAACAGAAACGATTGGATTGGTTGCCTTCGACTAAAGGGAGGGTTGTATCTGGAACATAAATTATTGGATTGGCTGCCTTCAACTAAAGGCAGGGCTGCAAGCAGGAACTGCATGTTGCAGATAGAAATAGAATGAATAGAGCAAACACAAACTCCTATTCTATTCCAGTCTATCTGATAGTCCTATTTGATCTACACAATACATCGGATACAATACAATTCTATCGGAACATTCTGTAAATGTCCATTCTCCTGAACATACCCCAGGTGTACATAATCAAGTCAAACCAACCAATCAATGATATTCTGTACAGAGGAGTATAAATAAGTTGTGATGCTCAACTGCTGTATGACTCTTTCAACATGCCACTGAAAAGGTAGAATGCTACAATTCATATTATGATACCTGACAACACGGCAGACTAATTAAAACCCATTTGCATACATGCAAACAGCAAGTTGGATGCTTAGCAAAAACAACTTTGAAACTCTTTGTCCATCTGAGGGGAGTTGTTCTTGTTTCAAACTTTACCATCTTTAAATGGCTTAGTTTACTCCCAATACGAACTGACATGATTTTCCACTTAGCTTTTCTGTAGTTGATTCAAGACGGCAGTTTTGTTTTATAACGTTTAGTTTCCTTTCAACACGTAATAAAAACTTGAATTGCAATGAGCTGAGAGTTTTTATAACGACTGTACACAAGAGCAATGAGCTGAGAGTTTTTATAACGACTGTACACAAGAGCAATGAGCTGAGAGTTTTTATAACGACTGTACACAAGAGGAATAGTAATAGAACTGTTCATTATATTATTGTTATCACGCATTGTAATAATGCCATTATTATGCAATTATAAAGCAATTTACAAAGTCCTATGCAACATTTGCTGCTGAATGTAAATAATCACAAAGGTACTAACACATGAAGAAGAACTATGTGTAAAGTGTTACTGTACAGCCTTATGAAAATGTCCGTGTCAGTCATTTTGATGCTGCTAAAGTGATCTACTCTAATGTTGAGGTGATTCATCTAAGTTACAGGGCCTTCAGAAAGTATTCAGACCCCTTGGACTTATTCAACATTTTGTTATGTTGCAGCCTGAATTCAAAGTGGGTTTTAAATGAAATAAAAACATGTTGCTCACCCATTTACACACAATATCCCATAATGACAAAGTGAAAATATGTTTTTAGAAATATGATCAAATTGATTGAAAATGAAATATAACAATATCTCATTTACATATGTATTCACAATCCTGAGTCAATGCATGTTAGAATCACATTTGGCAGCGATTACAGCTGTGAATCTTTCTGGGTAAATCTCTAAGAGCTTTCCACACCTGGATTGTACAATACTTGCATATTATTTTATTTTTTTAAATTGAAGTTGGTTGTTGACCTTTGATAGACAGCCATTTTCATGCCTTGCCATACATTTTCAAGCTGATATAAGTCAAAACTGTAACTAGGCCACTCAGGAACATTCACTGTCTTCTTGGTAAGCAACTCCAGTGTATACCTTGTGTTTTAGTATATTGTCCTGCTGAAAGGTGAATTTGTCTCCCAGTGTCTGTTGGAAAGCAGACTGAACAAGGCGTTCCTCTAGGATTTTTCCTGTGCTTAGCTCTCTAGTCCTTGCCGATGACAAGCATACCCATAACATGATGCAGCCACCATCATGCTTGAAAATATGAAGAGTGGTAATGTGTTGTGTTGGATTTGCCACAAACATAATGTTTTGTATTCAGGACATAAAGTTAATTCCTTTGCCAATTTTTTGCAGTTTTACCTTAGTGCCTTGTTGCAAACAGGATGCATGTTTTGATTTTTTTTTCTGTACAGGCTTCCTTCTTTTCACTCTATCATTTAGATTAGTATTGTGGTGTAACTATAATGTTGTTGATCCATCCTCAGTTTTCTCCTATCACAGCCATTAAACTCTGTAACTGTTTTAAAAACACCATTGGCCTCATGTTGAAATCCCTAAGCGGTTTCCTTCCTCTCCGGCATCTGAGTTAGGAAGGACGCCTGTATCTTTGTAGTGACTGGGGTGTATTGATACACCATCCAAAGAGTCATTAATAACTTCACCATGCTCAAAAGGATATGCAATGTCTGCTTTTAAAAAATGACATTTTCCAGGTCTACAATAGGTGTCCTTGTTTGTGAGGCGTTGGAAAATCTCCGTTGTGTTTGTGGTTGAATCTGTGTTTGAAATTGTTAAACACTATTATTGAACACAGAGTGAGATTTCTTATGTAACTTATTAAGCACATTTTTACTCCTGAATGTATTTAGACCTAACAAAGGGGTTGAATACTTATTGACTCAAGACATTTCAGCTTTTCATTTTTAATGAATTGGTAAAAATGTCTAAAAACATAATTCCACTTTGACATTATGGGCTGTTGTGTATAAAGCCAGTGACACAAAATGTCAATGTGATCAATGTTATATTCAGGCTGTAACACAACAACGTCAAAGGGTGTGAATACTTTCGGAAGGCCCTGTAACTGTAGGTTATAGGCTATATAAAGATTAATATCTGAGAGCCCTCCAAACCATCTGCTAATGATCATATGTTTAGACTAATTCAACCAACTGTTGTAGCTTTAGGTTCTTTTTCTGAGACCTGAATTTGAATATCAATGACAAATAGTTTCCTTTTAGGTGAAACTCTATAAAAAAATAAATGAAAAGATAAAAGGAAAAGTTGGTATATTCAATAAACGACCAAAAATGACTTTCTGTATAGGTTTGCCTGCTACATACATCTTTGGACTTATAAATAAATGAAGGATATGTACCCATGGATTCTTGACGAATATAACTTAGAAAAATGCCTGATGATCTAAGTTAAACTGTCCTACCCCATCAGAACCAAAAATATAAGCTGGTTTTACGCCAATGTTTGTAAACGAAGTAAATGTAAACAAACAATATATATCCTCAAAACACGGTTAAGACTAGAATTGTGATCTAATGGACGGTCAGTCCTCGCATCCATAGTTGTCTATGAATTTGTGAGTAGTTTCACTTCTTCAGTCCAATCACTCAGCTTTATAACAGAAACAAGGGCGGGACAACATTTAGTTACTGTATCAAGTGCTGATTGGTGCTTTGAGAGACCCCTAGTGGACATTGTGTGAATGTCCAGCAATAAACTCATCTCAGTTCATAACATCGGGGTGGATCAGTGCATCGCGACTGTTGCCAGTTCAAGATCAAATGTGGAAATATAACTTCATCTTTAAAGGGTAGATCGCAAGATTAATTACAACGTTTTGACGCCACACTTGAGTGTTGATAATGTGTCTCAAGGAAGAATGAAGAAAGCCAGCGGTTTCCCTGGGTTGAGTTGAACGATTTTGAGAAGCCGGAGGAGTGTGATTGTGCGGCAGGAATCATCGTCATGAGCGCAGGTTTGTTGACTGGCACAAAGTTGATGAGAAGTGTCAATCGATGTCGTTTGGGTTGTCGAATTTGTAAAGCAAGCATCATTTACCTGTGTAGAGAATAGACTTTACACAAACCTATAAATATTCGTTTAATATTGTTATTTAAACAATGCTACATTTGGGATCCAAATCTATTTTATTTGGTATAAAGTCATAATTGGAGCTGTTTGGTGGCTCCAATACACAAGTCTAGTGTTTATTGTCGTCGTGCCTGGAGCATTGGATTAGTCCAATTGACCTAAGAATGGATCTAGACTAGAGGGAATTTCCACCATATTTCTTACATCAGTCCGTTTCTTTTGAATCCATGAAGAAAAGTGAGCAAGTGCACCTTTAGGGTAGAGAATTGGGATACAGTTACTCTGTCTACGTGACCACTCAGCGGTCACACGACCTGGCACCAGCTCCATACTCCCACTCCTAGTAATTCCCATCGCTGCTTTGTTGGCTGGACCATTAATATGATTACTGTACTGTTGAGGTGTGTGTGTGGAAAACAACAGTCATGTGATATGCCTGGTATTTCAAACCCACTGAGTGGTGTTGTGGTACTTGGTGAAGGGCCTACTTGATCAACAGGACACACACACACACAAAAACCTGTCAACCTTTACAACAGGACTGACCTTTTTCTTCTCTTTCACCCAGCATCTGTCTGCCTTTTCAGAACATTTACATGTTTTAATGGGTTATTATTTTACAGTATCAATATTTTCTTATACTTGAATAATGTTGAGAATTTTACCTTTTTTACTTTCATTTATGAGCTTGATGTCTTGATGTCTTGATGATGGTGCCACTTTCTAACACCTGTTCATTCTCTCTCCCTCACTCGTTCTCTCTCTCCCTCATTCGTTCTCTCTCTCCCTCATTCGTTCTCTCTCTCCCTCACTCGCTCTCTCTCTCCCTCACTCGCTCTCTCTCTCCCTCACTCGCTCTCTCTCTCCCTCACTCGCTCTCTCTCTCCCTCACTCGCTCTCTCTCTCCCTCACTCGCTCTCTCTCTCCCTCACTCGCTCTCTCTCTCTCTCTCCCTCGCTCTCTCTCCCTCGCTCGCTCGCTCTCTCTCTCCCTCGCTCGCTCTCTCTCTCCCTCGCTCGCTCTCTCTCTCCCTCACTCGCTCTCTCTCTCCCTCACTCGCTCGCTCTCTCTCCCTCACTCGCTCTCTCTCTCTCTCTCTCCCTCGCTCTCTCTCTCTCTCTCTCCCTCTCTCTCTCTCTCTCTCCCTCTCTCTCTCTCCCTCGCTCTCCCTCGCTCTCTCTCTCCCTCTCTCTCGCTCTCTCTCTCCCTCACTCGTTCTCTCTCTCCCTCACTCGTCCTCTCTCTCCCTCACTCGTTCTCTCTCTCTCGTTCTCCCTCTCACTCACTCGCTCTCCCTCTCTCTCCCTCACTCACTCTCTCTCTCTCTCCCTCACTCACTCGCTCTCTCTCCCTCTCTCCCTCGATCCCTCTCTCACTCGCTCCCTCCCTCCCTCACTTGCGCTCTCCCTCCCTCTCTCTCTCTCCCTCACTCGCTCTCTCCCTCCCTCCCTCCCTCCCTCTCTTTCCCTCGCTCCCTCCCTCCCTCCCCCTCTCTCTCTCTCTCCCTCCTTCCCTCTCTCCCTCCCTCTCTCGCTCACTCCAGGCATGCAGAAACCACCAGTTGCCCCCAAACCAAAGAATGCCCAGCCACAGAGGCCAGGGCCCTCCCCCTCCTCGACCCCCAAAAGAGATGGCCTTTTTCAGGCTTCCCTCTGTACACCAAAGACGGTTAAACCAGCTCTGGCCCCTAAACCACCATGCCTACCCAAACCATTCCTCACCACTTCTGTGGAGTCCAAACCACCATGCCTACCCAAACCATGCCTCAACGCTGCTATGGAGTACAAACCTCTTTCCTCAAAGACTGTCCATCACCATCAGACTTATTCTCAGAGACCATCAGAGATGTCTACAAGTATAGGTCTTCTGAAGTCCAGGAATACAATACCTGATTGGGATAATATTATTCCTATCTGTCTGTGTAGCCAGAAGAACTGTCTGTGTGTTGGGAACAGCATCACAATGGACACAGTGATTAACACGATTCCTAAAGACTTGAAAACATTGCATAACAATTGCAAAACGGAGGAATCTAGAATAAAGCCTGTTCTCAGATCTCGATCTGGGGAGAACAAAGGGGTCAACAACAACAAGAGGAAAGCAGTCAACAACGCTCTACCAGACAATTGCGTACAGGTTGTGTTGCTGTCCACCAATAACCACCTCTTAAACCCGAAACAGAACCTCAACTCCGACATTGTGACGCCATCATCACGCCCTGACATAAAGCGCCCTCTTCCTCAGAGAACGCATAGCAATGAAGCCAACGGTAACGTCGTCACCACCTCCTCTAATGCCATTGGTCACAGAGAACGGGAAGATCCCACCAGCTCCACAGGGATTGGCAGAGACACTGGCACATCCAATCAGAACCCAGCTGCCCCTAGGAAGCCCCTCCCTGTCCCCGTACCGCGGAAACCCAGGAAGTCTGTTCTGGTTGGACAGGAAGTCCCAGAGGAGGGGAGGCAAGGGAGGGAAATGACTGTCAGAAAGGTGTCACTGGAGAGGAAAAGCAGCCCATCTCTGTCTGTCAACGCACCTGCTACTCAGGCACACAACATCCCAGAAAGTCCTGCCAGTACAAATGATAGCTGGGAGGGTCTCCCATCCTCCAGGACACCCGGCCCGCCACCTGTTCCTGCTCCCCCTCCCAGAAAGGAAGCCTTTCTTTCTGAACCTGAGAGAGCAGCACCGACCTCCTCTGCCACCTCCTCTCAGCACCTCCTCCCCACCTCCTCCCCTCTGCACCTCCTCCCCTCCTCTTCCTGTCTGCACCTCCCTCAGGATGTAGAGGAGGAAGAGCTGAGATGGGTGGATGACGCTGTCTATGAACTGGAGTGTTCAGTGGACAAGGAAGAGGAGGAGGAAGGGAGGAATGAAGAGGAGGAGATCCATGATAAGATTAGTTGTCATCCTCTCTCAAACAGTCGTTCCAACCAGCTGGAGCTCAGCTCCAACTGCCACTTTCCCCTCACCTTAATAACCACTGGGAGTTACAAAGAAAACGCGAGTGCTCAAAACAAGATGGCCGGCTTCCCCAAGAAACTGCAGAGACGCAGCTCCCCAGCAGCGTGGGTACTGAAGAATGAACTGTCAGAAGAGAGAGAAGTGGAGGAACGAAAGACTTCCGATAGTGACGATGATGGAGGTGCCCTCACCAAGGCCACAAAAGCTATGAGAAAGCTCCCTGCAACCCCAGGAGAGGATAAACCAAAAAGGAACAGAATCTTTCAGACGCTGGTGTCTCCTGTATCCCGTAAGAGGAGCACGGACAACACACAGACAAAGGGCAGCTTGACAACGGATGAAACGCTGTCACCGTCCAAGCCGTCTCGCTCCAGCCGGGGGAAACAGAAGGCCAAGTCCTTCTCCTCTGCCGACCTGACCCCCTCTGAGGGACAGAAACAGAACTCTTTCCGGAGGCTTCTCAATCTGAAACTCTCTGTCAAGAGGCTGCCCAAGCTGGCCAAGGGAGGCCAGTCTCTAGACAGCACTGCAGCTGAGGCAGAACAATATGCGGATTATGTATTCCAAGACCGTGGCGTCTGTTTCCAGGAACGCCTGGGCATTCGGGTGGGGGATGCCCGCAAGTTCTCCTGTCCCCAACTGGGGGTGATTGGGGTTGGGGCGGAGCAGAGCGTGGACGGGGATGAGATCCACTACCCCGGAGCGGAGCAGGCTGTGGAGTATGAAAATGTTCCCTATTACGAGGCCATACCTGAGTATTTTAACCAGCCTGTTGGACTGGGATTACGGGGGAGTGAGCTGGGGGTGGGTACACCACCGGACCAGTCGGAGTGCCACAACCACCTGTATGATGATGCCGATATCTATGAGGAACAGGAGCCGTACCATCCCCTGAAGAGACACAGTGAACACAGCAGCACTGAGGAATTCTTCTATGAGGAACAGGAGCCGTACCATCCCCTGAAGAGACGCAGTGAACAGCAACTGAACCAGCACAGCAGCACTGAGAGGTATTCATTCTTCTTGTTGCCTGGGGAGACAGACTGGTACTGACTGGTTCTGTCTCATTAGCACTGAGAGGTATTCATTCTTCTTGTTGCCTGGGGAGACAGACTGGTACTGACTGGTTCTGTCTCATTAGCACTGAGAGGTATTCATTCTTCTTGTTGCCTGGGGAGACAGACTGGTACTGACTGGTTCTGTCTCAGCAGCACTGAGAGGTATTCATTCTTCTTGTTGCCTGGGGAGACAGACTGGTACTGACTGGTTCTGTCTCAGCAGCACTGAGAGGTATTCATTCTTCTTGTTGCCTGGGGAGACAGACTGGTACTGACTGGTTCTTTCTCCGCAGCACTGAGAGGTATTCATTCTTCTTGTTGCCTGGGGAGACAGACTGGTACTGACTGGTTCTGTCTCATTAGCACTGAGAGGTATTCATTCTTCTTGTTGCCTGGGGAGACAGACTGGTACTGACTGGTTCTGTCTCATTAGCACTGAGAGGTATTCATTCTTCTTGTTGCCTGGGGAGACAGACTGGTACTGACTGGTTCTGTCTCATTAGCACTGAGAGGTATTCATTCTTCTTGTTGCCTGGGGAGACAGAATGGTACTGACTGGTTCTGTCTCATTAGCACTGAGAGGTATTCATTCTTCTTGTTGCCTGGGGAGACAGACTGGTACTGACTGGTTCTGTCTCAGCAGCACACCTTTCATAGGTTGGTGGTTGATCAAATCAACGTTTATTTGTCACGTGCGCTGAATACAACAGGTGTAGTAGATCTTACAGTGAAATGCTGAATACAACAGGTGTAGTAGGCCTTACAGTGAAATGCTTGCTGAATACAGCAGGTGTAGTAGACCTCACAGTGAAATGCTGAATACAACAGGTGTAGTAGACCTTACAGTGAAATGCTGAATACAACAGCTGTAGTAGACCTCACAGTGAAATGCTGAATACAACAGGTGTAGTAGGCCTTACAGTGAAATGCTTGCTGAATACAGCAGGTGTAGTAGACCTCACAGTGAAATGCTGAATACAACAGGTGTAGTAGACCTTACAGTGAAATGCTGAATACAACAGGTGTAGTAGACCTTACAGTGACATGCTGAATACAACAGGTGTAGTAGACCTCAGTGAAATGCTGAATACAACAGGTGTAGTAGACCTCAGTGAAATGCTGAATACAACAGGTGTAGTAGACCTCACAGTGAAATGCTGAATACAACAGGTGTAGTAGACCTTACAGTGAAATGCCGAATACAACAGGTGTAGTAGACCTTAGTGAAATGTTGAATACAACAGGTGTAGTAGACCTTAGTGAAATGCTGAATACAACAGGTGTAGTAGACATTACAGTGAAATGCTGAATACAACAGGTTTAGTAGACCTGACAGTGAAATGCTGAATACAACAGGTGTAGTAGACCTCACAGTGAAATGCTGAATACAACAGGTGTAGTAGACCTGACAGTGAAATGCCGAATACAACAGGTGTAGTAGACCTTACAGTGAAATGCTTGCTGAATACAACAGGTGTAGTAGGCCTCACAGTGAAATGCTTGCTGAATACAACAGGTGTAGTAGACCTTACAGTGAAATGCTGAATACAACAGGTGTAGTAGACCTTACAGTGAAATGCTGAATACAACTGGTGTAGTAGACCTTACAGTGAAATGCTGAATACAACAGGTGTAGTAGACCTCACAGTGAAATGCTGAATACAACAGGTGTAGTAGACCTTACAGTGAAATGCTGAATACAACAGGTGTAGTAGACCTCAGTGAAATGCTGAATACAACAGGTGTAGTAGACCTTACAGTGAAATGCTGAATACAACAGGTGTAGTAGACCTTACAGTGAAATGCCGAATACAACAGGTGTAGTAGACCTTACAGTGAAATGCCGAATACAACAGGTGTAGTAGACCTTACAGTGAAATGCTGAATACAACAGGTGTAGTAGACCTCACAGTGAAATGCTGAATACAACAGGTGTAGTAGACCTTACAGTGAAATGCTGAATACAACAGGTGTAGTAGACCTTACAGTGAAATGCTGAATACAACAGGTGTAGTAGACCTTACAGTGAAATGCTGAATACAACAGGTGTAGTAGACCTTACAGTGAAATGCTGAATACAACAGGTGTAGTAGACCTTACAGTGAAATGCTGAATACAACAGGTGTAGTAGACCTCAGTGAAATGCTGAATACAACAGGTGTAGTAGACCTCAGTGAAATGCTGAATACAACAGGTGTAGTAGACCTTACAGTGAAATGCCGAATACAACAGGTGTAGTAGACCTTACAGTGAAATGCCGAATACAACAGGTGTAGTAGACCTTACAGTGAAATGCTGAATACAACAGGTGTAGTAGACCTTACAGTGAAATTCTGAATACAACAGGTGTAGTAGACCTTACAGTGAAATGCTGAATACAACAGGTGTAGTAGACCTCACAGTGAAATGTTGAATACAACAGGTGTAGTAGACCTTAGTGAAATGCTGAATACAACAGGTGTAGTAGACATTACAGTGAAATGCTGAATACAACAGGTTTAGTAGACCTGACAGTGAAATGCTGAATACAACAGGTGTAGTAGACCTGACAGTGAAATGCTTGCTGAATACAACAGGTGTAGTAGACCTTACAGTGAAATGCTTGCTGAATACAACAGGTGTAGTAGACCTTACAGTGAAATGCTTGCTGAATACAACAGGTGTAGTAGACCTTACAGTGAAATGCTTGCTGAATACAACAGGTGTAGTAGACCTTACAGTGAAATGCTGAATACAACAGGTGTAGTAGACCTTACAGTGAAATGCTGAATACAACTGGTGTAGTAGACCTTACAGTGAAATGCTGAATACAACAGGTGTAGTAGGCCTCACAGTGAAATGCTGAATACAACAGGTGTAGTAGACCTTACAGTGAAATGCTGAATACAACAGGTGTAGTAGACCTCAGTGAAATGCTGAATACAACAGGTGTAGTAGACCTCAGTGAAATGCCGAATACAACAGGTGTAGTAGACCTTACAGTGAAATGCCGAATACAACAGGTGTAGTAGACCTTACAGTGAAATGCTGAATACAACAGGTGTAGTAGACCTCACAGTGAAATGCTGAATACAACAGGTGTAGTAGACCTTACAGTGAAATGCTGAATACAACAGGTGTAGTAGACCTTACAGTGAAATGCTGAATACAACAGGTGTAGTAGACCTTACAGTGAAATGCTGAATACAACAGGTGTAGTAGACCTTACAGTGAAATGCTGAATACAACAGGTGTAGTAGACCTCACAGTGAAATGCTGAATACAACAGGTGTAGTAGACCTCACAGTGAAATGCTGAATACAACAGGTGTAGTAGACCTTACAGTGAAATGCTGAATACAACAGGTGTAGTAGACCTTACAGTGAAATGCTGAATACAACAGGTGTAGTAGACCTCACAGTAAAATGCTGAATACAACAGGTGTAGTAGACCTTACAGTGAAATGCTGAATACAACAGGTGTAGTAGACCTTACAGTGAAATGCTGAATACAACAGGTGTAGTAGACCTTACAGTGAAATGCTGAATACAACAGGTGTAGTAGACCTTACAGTGAAATGCTGAATACAACAGGTGTAGTAGACCTTACAGTGAAATGCTGAATACAACAGGTGTAGGTAGACCTTACAGTGAAATGCTGAATACAACAGGTGTAGTAGACCTTACAGTGAAATGCTGAATACAACAGGTGTAGTAGACCTTACAGTGAAATGCTGAATACAACAGGTGTAGTAGACCTTACAGTGAAATGCTGAATACAACAGGTGTAGTAGACCTTACAGTGAAATGCTGAATACAACAGGTGTAGTAGACCTTACAGTGAAATGCTGAATACAACAGGTGTAGTAGACCTTACAGTGAAATGCAGAATACAACAGGTGTAGGTAGACCTTACAGTAAAATGCTGAATACAACAGGTGTAGTAGACCTTACAGTGAAATGCTGAATACAACAGGTGTAGTAGACCTTACAGAGAAATGCTGAATACAACAGGTGTAGTAGGCCTTACAGTGAAATGCTGAATACAACAGGTGTAGTAGACCTCACAGTGAAATGCTGAATACAACAGGTGTAGTAGACCTCACAGTAAAATGCTTACTTACAGGCTCTAACCAATAGTGCAAAAAAGGTATTAGGTGAACAATAGGTAAGTAAAGAAATTAAACAACAGTAAAACAACAGGCTATGTACATTCTTGTATGTCTCATGAAAAGTAGTTCCATACAAAGGGGGGTGGGGTGGGGGGGGGGGGCTCGTATAGTTTTCTTAATAAATCAAAGTCTTCAGGTGAAAAATATCACCTGAAAAGCGGCGCTTTTGTAGGAGTGATTCTGAGTCATGACAGACTAAGGGGAAGTATGCTTAGTATGTAGTGTTAATGGAAACTCCAGTCTGGTGAGCTGGCACTAGATTGGCACTGAAGCACGTTGGGGAGTGACACATCTTTCAGAGATTCACCAAAATATCCAGCTGCGGTGAGTTCAGTGTAATGAGGGATGTTTGTTTGATGACCCTTCCCTCAGAAACATAAGCAACATTTCAGTAAATTTACATTTTTGGTGACTGTTACTTAGAGACCATAGTCTTGCATCACTGTCTCACTCTTTTAGACGTTTCTTGTGACCATTTTACCGTCTAGGTCTATTCTGTGCAGACTTTAAAGGCATGGTGTCAGTGTCATCGGTACGACCGGCACTGAAAATGGTCTGACTAAAAATCAGTTGGCGTTTGAAAAAAAGTTTACTGTGTTCTGTGCCTTGAACCAATGGCTCAGTGTTTAAGTCAGTGCTGCTCACTTCCACAAAACAGCCATAGAAGCATCTCTACTGTAAACAGGGTATATTGCCTCAGTATGCACAGAGAAGGAGACTACATCAGGTAGCCATTTGCTGTGGCCCAGTTCTAAATAAATCCTACTAGCCCCTATCAAGAGTTCTGCCTAGCCTTTTGCTAGGGGTTAGGATTAGGGTAGGGTTACCGGTTTGGAACCGGGGCTTTCTAATGTTTGGGTTGACCTGTGGCTTACACCTATCCAAACCTTTCATTTCCTCAAGTTCAAGCAGCTAGGAGTAGGGAGGAGTGACTGGTTTGGAACAGAGTCCTTTGTTATGTTTGGGTTGGCAGCAGAGGTGGCATCTAGCCAAACCCCCTCAGCTGACCCAAAGCATTGCTTTTTGTCTTGATCTTTTATGTTGTGTGTGTGAAAGATTGACTAGTGAAATGTCTTGTCCCTGGTCAGTCTCTCTTTAATGTGTGGTCACTGTGTGGTCACTGTGTGGTCACTGTGTGGTCACTGTGTGGGTCACTGTGTGGTCACTGTGTGGGTCACTGTGTGGTCACTGTGTGGTCACTGTGTGGTCACTGTGTGGTCACTGTGTGGTCACTGTGTGGGTCACTGTGTGGTCACTGTGTGGGTCACTGTGTGGTCACTGCGTGGTCACTGTGTGGGTCACTGTGTGGTCACTGTGTGGTCACTGTGTGGGTCACTGTGTGGGTCACTGTGTGGGTCACTGTGTGGTCACTGTGTGGGTCACTGTGTGGTCACTGTGTGGGTCACTGTGTGGTCACTGTGTTGGTCACTGTGTGGGTCACTGTGTGGTCACTGTGTTGGTCACTGTGTGGTCACTGTGTGGGTCACTGTGTGGGTCACTGTGTGGGTCACTGTGTGGTCACTGTGTGGTCACTGCAGGACATGATGATGACTCTTCAGTTAAAAAGACCCCCCCCCTCCATGATAAATGATATCCATACTCAGGCATTTTACTAATCTCACGTTGTTACTAACCTCACCTCCCCAGTTCCCTTCTCTCCCTCTCTCACATTTATACACTTTAAGGTCACACTCTGTCTTCCCACCTCTTCTTTCCCATAGGTGTGAGACTGAGTTTCAGGATGTTTCTCTGTGTGTGTGTGTGTGTGTGTCTGTTCCTATTGATCATCTCTTGTTCCAACAGGAGTTCTATAGATGAGGATGTTGGCCCGCTAGATGAAGGTCAGTCGGATGAAGACGTCATGGTTCAGAGTTCAGATGAGGAGGATGATGAGAGTTCCTCCTCTAGCAAAGGAGAACCTGAGAAGCCTGAGGAGAGGGAGGTGAGACACTGAGGAGAGGGAGGTGAGACACTGAGGAGAGGGAGGTGAGACACTGAGGAGAGGGAGGTGAGACACTGAGGAGAGGGAGGTGAGACACTGAGGAAAGGGAGGTGAGACACTGAGGAGAGGGAGGTGAGACACTGAGGAGAGGGAGGTGAGACACTGAGGAGAGGGAGGAGAGGGAGGTGAGACACTGAGGAGAGGGAGGAGAGGGAGGTGAGACTGAGGAGAGGGAGGTGAGACACTGAGGAGAGGGAGGTGAGACACTGAGGAGAGGGAGGTGAGACACTGAGGAGAGGGAGGTGAGACACTGAGGAGAGGGAGGTGAGACACTGAGGAGAGGGAGGTGAGACACTGAGGAGAGGGAGGTGAGACACTGAGGAGAGGGAGGTGAGACACTGAGGAGAGGGAGGTGAGACACTGAGAAGCCTGAGGAGAGGGAGGTGAGACACTGAGGAGAGGGAGGTGAGACACTAAGAAGCCTGAGGAGAGGGAGGTGAGACACTGAATGTGCCACTTAGCAGACGTTTCTACGCATGTAAAGGGACTTACGGTAACGGTGACGCATACATTTCTAGGATCTGATCCCTGCGAGTATTGAACCAATAACTTTGGTGAAATGTAGTGATTTATTTGACGTGTTTGTACCTGTGTCCGTGCCAGGTTGGCAGTGGTGCCAAGCGGAACAAGATAGTCCACATCGCCAGAGAGATCATGAGCTCCGAGAATGTATTTGTCAACGTCCTGAAGCTTCTCCATATCGTGAGTATTCGGGCACTTATCCCCTCTCTCTACATATTTGATAGCCTATCAACACAGTTTTTGTTGTTGTTTGTATGAAGCCATCTTAGTCTCCAGTCCTGTGGGTTTGTGTGTTTCTGTACGGTATAGTTTTCATCTCGTGAGAAGTCCCGTATGTTCTCCAGACTGCTCCATGTGTGTTTGATTATGCTAACTACTGAGGCACACCCCTTTATGAGGAACACACGGGGCCTTTCTGGGTTTTGTACACTACACCTCACTCCTCTCAGCCGCACAGCTTGCATCTCTGTTGGTTTCCCGAGGCCTCTCAGCGGTGGTGTGATCTGACGGTGGTCCGAGAGAAAGAGAGAGAACATGCTCAGCGGGTCAGAACATGCTCAGCTGGTCAGAACATGCTCAGCTGGTCAGAACATGCTCAGCGGGTCAGAACATGCTCAGCGGGTCAGAACATGCTCAGCGGGTCAGAACATGCTCAGCGGGTCAGAATATGCTCAGCGGGTCAGAACATGCTCAGCGGGTCAGAACATGCTCAGCGGGTCAGAACATGCTCAGCGGGTCAGAACATGCTCAGCGGGTCAGAACATGCTCAGCGGGTCAGAACATGCTCAGCGGGTCAGAACATGCTCAGCGGGTCAGAACATGCTCAGCTGGTCTGAGCTGGAGTCACTTAATGGTGTTTGTTGAACTCAGTGACTGTATGTTTTGGTCTAACCACTAATTTTCTGGTTAGACCAAAATCTGAACAAACTGTAATAGTAAAATAGCTGACGTCTGGGTTCAGCTAGGGATTTTTCAAATTAGTTACCGTACACAAGACTAGTTTATTTTTTTCTCGTTGTTTACACATACAGTACATTCCAAGGACTAAGGGGTGGTAGGTCTGCACAGGATATGAAGTGAGAGACTTGTGCTGTAGGCTGTGCCACAGATGAACCATGACTGACTGAGTCACTATCTCTGAAACCACACTGTGGGGGAGAGACAGGAAGTTATGCTGTAGGCATGTGTTTGATTCAGCAATCAGACCTTTTTAACCAAATCAGCAACACTTGTGTCCAGTGTAATAGAACATGTATTGGTTGGGGGGGGGGGGGGGGGGGGGGTGATGATGGGGCATATTGATATTCATATGGTGGAGCCATGATTTGTTATGGGGGTGTCCTGTGCAGTCCTCCTACCCACCCCAGTACTTGAACCCCCCCATCTAAGCTGAGCAGTGTATTGTGACTGTGAACTGCAGATGTAAGTTAGGGACCGCACTGGGCCCCTTACAGCCAATCTACAGGAGCTCCCTGCCACAGGGCCTGGGCCCCTTTACAGCCAATCTACAGGAGCTCCCTGCCACAGGGCCTGGGCCCCTTTACAGCCAATCTACAGGAGCTCCCTGCCACAGGGCCTGGGCCCCTTACAGCCAATCTGGTGCGGAATGTGTTGTAATCTGTAGTAAGCACTGTGCCTCATCCTCCCCTCCCCTCCCCTCCTGCTACCCTCTACTCTTTAAGGACTGGGGGTGTGTGTGTGTGTGTGTGGGGGGGGGGGGGTTCCTGGAAACAGGGCTATAATGGAAGACTGTTTAGTATAGAGGTCGAGGATGACTCGTCCTTCCGATCTAAAGTGAACTGAAATGTTCGCAGTTTAGAATGTTTGATGGGATTGTAGCCGAACACTTTTCTGTGTTCTCTAAAAAGAATAGCCACGATATACAGACTCATGCTGTCTGTGTCTGTGTGGTGTGTTGCCTGTCTGTCTCTCCCTCTGACCCGTCTATCCCTCTCCCCCTACAGGACTTCCGTGACGCGGTGGCGAAGGCTTCGCGTCCGAGTGGGAAGCCTATTATAGAGGAGGCTATTCTGAACCAGATCCTGTACTATCTGCCCCAGCTCTACGAACTGAACCAGGACCTGCTCAGAGAGCTGGAGGACAGGGTCGCCCAGTGGTACTGTACTAGTTTAGAACAATCTCATTTTCACAGTACCGTGCCAACCTGAACCGATCTGTGCTGGAACGGACGGTATGTTTTCGTATGGTCCTTTCCAGAAAGGTTCCGATATCTGTAGGGGGTGCATAACCAGGTCACCTCAGTACAGCTCGTCTTTGATTGACTCTGTAGTGTGAAAAGGGTGTAATTCAGAATGAATCAAATTAATAGAATGAATCAATTCCTATGACCAGAGCCACCACTAACTGATCTCCATCAACATCCCTTTAATTAATCATGACGAAGGAATTACACCTACATAAATCACTATCAGTCCTGAGGTAAACCACACATCAAAATCACGTGGTAAATCTAAGCTTGACTGGCTTTTGGTTGCATCTCTCACCAATCCTGTGATCGCTCCGACTGAAATAAATCAGAGACTCCATCTCCCTCTCTCAATGTCTGAGCCCTTTGTTTCATTGATCAGGGATGAACGTGGTCGTCTAGCTGACATCTTTGTGAAGAAAGGGCCTTATCTGAAGATGTATTCCACATACATCAGAGAGTTTGACAAGAATGTGGCCCTACTAGACGAGCACAGCAGGAAGAATCCAGCCTTCGCTGCAGTGGTGCGGGAATTTGAGGTAAAGCGTCTCACTGGGTCAACCCGTTTTGGTGCGTTGTTGCTTGAAGGCGTTGTTTGTGATATGCTTTCTTTGTGGGTCTTGTGTGTGTGTGTGTGTGTTTGGCTTTCTGTCTGTGCATGTTTGTGTCTGCTAGTGTGTGTCGTAAATAATGTTTTTCTGACTCTGTGTCTCAGGCTGGTCCTCGCTGTGCCAGTCTGGCTCTGAGGCATTACCTGCTGAAGCCTGTTCAGAGGATCCCTCAGTATCAGATGCTGCTCACAGGTAAACTGCAACAGAGTGTGTGGTTATTTTGGGCCGTGTTCCTGGACAATATCAGGATTAGACTATTACTATTCAAATGTGCACAGAGAGATGTAACAAGATTGCTAAATCATTGCACATAATTACCGTAAACAACTCCTCCCACCTTTTCATCGGTAAGACGAGCAAATTCAGGCATGACATGCCAGCAACAAATGCAGCCACTAAGTAAGTATATCTGACCAAATCATGAAAGACAATCATTGTAATTTTGAGTGTGGAAGAGGTGAAAAAATTGTTGTTTATCAACAATGACAAGCCACCTGGGTCTGACAACTTGGATGGAAAATTACTATAGGGAAGGACATTCAACAAGCACAGCGCTTACACAAATGACTGATGATTGGCTCAGAGAAAATTGATGATAAAAAGATTGTGGGAGCTGTTTTGTTAGACTTCAGTGCGGCTTTAGACATTATCGATCGTTGTCTGCTGGTGGGAAAAACGTATGTGTTATGGCTTTACACCCCCTGCTATATTGTGGATAAAGAGTTACCTGTCTAACAGAACACAGAGGGTGTTCTTTAATGGAAGCCTCTCCAACATAATCCAGGTAGAATCAGGAATTCCACAGGGCAGCTGTCTAAACCCGTTAATTTTTTCAAATCTTTACTAACAACATGCCAGTGTGTCTATGTACGCGGATGATTCAACACTATACACGTCAGCTACTACAGCGACTGAAATGACTGCAACACTTAACAAAGAGCTGCAGTTAGTTTCAGAATGGGTGGCTAGAAATAAGTTAGTCCTAAATATTCTATATAAATATTTCTAAAACTAAAAAGCATTGTATTTCGGACAAATCATTCACTAAACCCTAAACCTCAACTAAATCTTGTAATGAATAATGTGAAAATTGAGCAAGTTGAGGTGATCTGCTTGTAGTAACCCTGGATTGTAAACTGTCATGGTCAAAACATATTGATGCAGTAGTAGCTAAGATGGGGAGAAGTCTGTCCATAATAAAGCGCTGCTCTGCCTTAACAACAATATCAACAAGGCAGGTCCTACAGGCCCTAGTTTTGTTGCACCTGGACTACTGTCCAGTCGCCACATAGAGGGACTTAGGAACATTTATAATTGGCTCAGAACAGGGCAGCAAGGCTGGCCCTTCAATGTACACAGAGAGCTAACATTAATAATATGAACGTAAATCTCTCATGGCTCAAAGTGGAAGAGAGATTGACTTCATCACCACTTGTTTTTGTAAGACGTGTTGACATGCTGAATGCACCGAAATGTCTGTTTTTAAATGACTAGCATACAGCTTGGACACTTATGCATACCCTACGAGACATGCCACCAGAGGTCTCTTCACAGTCCCCAAGTCCAGAACAGACTATGGGAGGCGAACAGTACTACATAGAGCCATGACTACATGGAACTCTATTCCACAGTACTACATAGAGCCGTGACTACATGGAACTCTATTCCACAGTACTACATAGAGCCGTGACTACATGGAACTCTATTCCACAGTACTACATAGAGCCGTGACTACATGGAACTCTATTCCACAGTACTACATAGAGCCATGACTACATGGAACTCTATTCCACAGTACTACATAGAGCCGTGACTACATGGAACTCTATTCCACAGTACTACATAGAGCCATGACTACATGGAACTCTATTCCACAGTACTACATAGAGCCGTGACTACATGAAACTCTATTCCACAGTACTACATAGAGCCGTGACTACATGGAACTCTATTCCACAGTACTACATAGAGCCATGACTACATGGAACTCTATTCCACAGTACTACATAGAGACATGACTACATGGAACTCTATTCCACAGTACTACATAGAGCCATGACTACATGGAACTCTATTCCACAGTACTACATAGAGCCATGACTACATGGAACTCTATTCCACAGTACTACATAGAGCCATGACTACATGGAACTCTATTCCACAGTACTACATAGAGCCGTGACTACATGGAACTCTATTCCACAGTACTACATAGAGCCGTGACTACATGGAACTCTATTCCACAGTACTACATAGAGCCGTGACTACATGAAACTCTATTCCACAGTACTACATAGAGCCGTGACTACATGGAACTCTATTCCACAGTACTACATAGAGCCGTGACTACATGGAACTCTATTCCACAGTACTACATAGAGCCGTGACTACATGAAACTCTATTCCACAGTACTACATAGAGCCATGACTACATGGAACTCTATTCCACAGTACTACATAGAGCCGTGACTACATGGAACTCTATTCCACAGTACTACATAGAGCCGTGACTACATGAAACTCTATTCCACAGTACTACATAGAGCCGTGACTACATGGAACTCTATTCCACAGTACTACATAGAGCCGTGACTACATGGAACTCTATTTCACATCAGGTAACTGATGCCATCAGTACAATCAGATTTTAAAAACAGATAAAAATGCACGTTATGGAACAACGGGACTGTGAAGAGACACACACACACACACAGGTACAGACACGCATACACATAATAAGACACACACACGTACATATTGATTTTGTGTTGTAGATGTGTGGTAGTGGTGGAGTAGCGGCCTGAGGGAACACACTTAATATTTTGTGAAAGGTGTTATGAAATCGAATGTCATGTAATATTTTAAGTTGTATATAATTGCCTTAGTGGTGCTGGACCCCAGCAAGAGTAGCTGCTGGGATCCTTAATAAATACAAATTATTTGAGGGAACTGTGCGAATTTGTGAAGTAAGCTAAATGGTGTCACGTCGCCCTCTACTGGTCAGAGACGTTCAAAACATGTAGAGAATTTTCCAGCTACTCCTCAAGCCACTCGTACTCGGATTTTGAAGCGCGGTCCAAATCTGATTTGATGACATAACGAGCTTTAACATGCCAGAGGGCTTAGCATCGCACGAGACTAATGTGAAAAAATCCCTTTCACCACGACACTCTTGTATAATTCCATTTCACAAAGCACCTTTTTTGGTTGTTGTATATCAGGATTTTCACAGTCCCAATTACATTACAGGAATTTCCTATACAATTCAAGGCACTTGTCCTGCGTGGTAACAAAGGCACCTGTATTGACCTATTGAACGGCCGATTGGCCGTTCCTAGTGTAGCATCATTGGATAGAGTATGTTTTTATGTTCTATTAAAATGGTGTGTCATTTCAGACTACCTGAAGAACCTGTCTCCAGACTCGGCAGATTACAAAGACACACAAGGTGAAGCAAAACACTTGGTCTCATGGTCAAGGATGTCCTCTGCATAAAATCATTCTGAGACTTATTCCCCTCAAAAGCACAGGGTCTCAACATTTATTGTAGAGAGCAGGACAAACGTAGTAGCTGTAATAAGACGAAAGTGAACCAGGAAGTCTAGGGGGTTAAATGTGTTTATATTAGTAATATAATAGTAGCCTAATCCCTGTATCTCCATATTCACCCACAGCTGCTCTGGGCATCGTGAAGGAGGTGGCCAACCATGCCAATGACATCATGAAACAGGGGGTGAGATGGAAGAACATTGTTTTAATTCACTGCCTTTATGACCGTACCTGTGGTGGAATATTCACTTTTATTTATTGGATATCTTTTCTCTCAGGATAACTTCCAGAAGCTGATTCAGGTTCAGTGCCGTCTGAACGGACACCATGAGATCGTCCTGCCTGGGAGGGTGGGTATCAGCAGGGACCTCCCTGGCTCACTGAGAGGAATTTGGGTTTTTCATTGATTATGGATTGGCTTCTAAAGAGTTAAATCACTGGTGTCTGATGTGTTACTGAAAGAGTTAAATCACTGATGTGTGGTGTGTTAGTGAAAGAGTTAAATCACTGGTGTCTGATATGTTACTGAAAGAGTTAAATCACTGGTGTCTGATATGTGGTGTGTTACTGAAAGAGTTAAATCACTGGTGTCTGATGTGTGGTGTGTTAGTGAAAGAGTTAAATCACTGGTGTCTGATGTGTGGTGTGTTACTGAAAGAGTTCAATCACTGGTGTCTGATGTGTGGTGTGTTACTGAAAGAGTTAAATCACTGGTGTCTGATGTGTGGTGTGTTAGTGAAAGAGTTAAATCACTGGTGTCTGATGTCTGATGTGTTACTGAAATAGTTAAATCACTGGTGTCTGATGTGTGGTGTGTTCCAGGTGTTCCTGAAAGAGGGTGTTCTGATGAAGCTCTCCAGGAAGGTCATGCAGCCCAGGATGTTCTTCCTGGTGAGTAGGAAACAAAATTAGCCTTTCTTAATTTGACTCTTTCTGATAGTGCCTTCTGATTCGTCCCTACTGAACACTACCCAGCTGTGTCTCCTTCCTTTCTCCCACCACATGTATCGGATCACGAGATCTAATTATAGCCATGGGAAGTACGGGTGCCCCCCCCCGCCCCCCCACACAAAACGACTCCTGTATGAGCGGACTAAAATAGTCGTCAGCAGTGTGGAAAGAAAAGATTATCTTCGCACCTCCACCCCATCTTCCCTCGGCCATAAGTCTGATACCAACAGGCTCAGAGACAGTTTCTATCTACAAGCCATCAGACTACTGAACACTTGAACTGCACTGACCACCTGCTCTGACTCTCCACACCTTAGCACGCATGCACTCACTAACACACACACACACTGAGTATACCAAACATTAGGAACTCCCCTTTTGCCATCAGAACAGCCTCAATTCACCGGGGGCATAGACTCTACAAGGTGTTGAAAGCGTTCCACAGGGATGCTGGCCCATGTTGACTCCAATGCTTCCCACAGTTGTGTCAAGTTGGCTGGATGTTCTTTGGGTGGTGGACCATTCTTGATACACACAGGAAACTGTTGTGTGAAAAAGCCAGCAGTTTTGCAGTTCTTAACACAGGTGCACCTGGCATCTCCTACCGGTGGGCCTGGCATCTCCTACCGGTGGGCCTGGCATCTCCTACCGGTGGGCCTGGCATCTCCTACCGGTGGGCCTGGCATCTCCTACCGGTGGGCCTGGCATCTCCTACCGGTGGGCCTGGCATCTCCTACCGGTGGGCCTGGCATCTCCTACCGGTGGGCCTGGCATCTCCTACCGGTGCGCCTGGCATCTCCTACCGGTGGGCCTGGCATGTCCTACCGGTGGGCCTGGCATGTCCTACCGGTGGGCCTGGCATCTCTTACCGGTGGGCCTGGCATCTCTTACCGGTGCGCCTGGCATCTCCTACCATACTGTACCCCATTCAAAGGCACCTCACTTTTGTCTTGCCCGTTCGCCCTTTGAATGGCACACATACACAATCCATGTCTCAAGACTTAAAAATCCTTCTTTAACTCGTTTCCTCCCAATCTACACTGATTTGAAGTTGGTTTTACAAGTGACATCAATAAGGGATCATAGCTTTCACCTGGTCAGTCTACAGTACCGTTGGAAAGTATTCAGACCACTTGACTTTTTCCACATTTTGTTACGTTACAGCCTTATTCTAAAATGGATTAAATATATTTTTTTCAGCAATCTACACACAATACCCCATAATGACATCACAATACCCCATAATGACATCACAATACCCCATAATGACATCACAATACCCCATAATGACAAAGTGAAAACAGGTTTTTAGAAATGTGTGCGAATTTATATTTGCAAAGTATTGAGACACTTTGCTATGAGACTCGAAATTGAGCTCAGGTGCGTCCTGTTTCCATGGATCATCCTTGATGTTTTTACAACTTGATTGGAGTCCACCTGTGGTAATTTCAATTGAGTGGACATGATTTGGAAAGGCACACACCTGTCTATATAACATCCCATAGTTGACAGTGCATGTCAGAGCAAAAACCAAGCCATGAGGTCGAAGGAATTGTCCGTGGAGCTCCGAGACAGGATTGTGTCGAGGCACAGATCTGGGGAAGGGTACCAAAAAATGTCTGCAGCATTGAAGGTCCCCAAGAACACAGTGGCGTCCGTCATTCTTAAATTGAAGAAGTTTGGAACCACTAAGACTCTTCCTAGAACTGGCCTCCCGGCCAAACTGAGCAATCGGGGGGAATGGGCCTTGGTCAATGAGGTGACCGCTGGTCACTCTGACAGAGCTCTAGAGTTCCTCTGTGGAGATGGGATAAACTATCAGAAGTACAACCATCTCTGCAGCACTCCACCAATCAGGCCTTTATGGTAGAGTGGACAGACGGAAGCCACTACTCAGTAAAAGGCACATGACAGACCGCTTGGAGATTGCCAAAAGGCACCCAAAGACGCTCAGAGCATGATGAACAAGATTCTCTGGTCTGATGAAACCAAGATTGAACTCTTTGGCCTGAATGCCAAGCGTCACGTCTGGAGGAAACCTGGCACCATCCCTATGGTGAAGCACGGTGGTGGCAGCATCATGCTTTGGGGATGTTTTTCAGCGACAGGGACTGGGAGACTAGTCAGGATTGAGGCAAAGATGAACGGAGCAAAGTACAGAGAGATCCTTGATGAAAACCTACTGCAGAGTGCTCAGGACCTCAGACTGGGGCGAAGGTTCACCTTCCAACAGGACAACGACCCTAAGCACACAGCCAAGACAATGCAGGAGTAGCTTCAGGACAAGTCTCTGAATGTCCTTTAGTGGCTCATCCAGAGCCCGGACTTGAACTCGATAGAACATCTCTGGAGAGACCTGAAAATAGCTGTGCAGCATCGTTCCCCATCCAACCTGACTGAGCTTGAGAGGATCTGCAGAGAAGAATGGGAGAAACTCCCCAAATACAGGTGTGTCAAGCTTGTAGCGTCGTACCAAAGAAGACTTCGAGTCTGTAATCGCTGCCAAAGGTGTCTCAACAAAGTACTGAGTAAAGGGTCTGAATACTTATATAAATGTGATATTTCAGTTTTTTTTTTATTTATTTATAAATTAGCAACAATGTATTGATGAGGAACTTAAAGGCTGTAAAAAAAATAGTGGAAGGGGTCTGAATACTTTCCAACAGCAGTGTATGTCATGGAAGGTGTCTATGTACACTCAGTGAAAATCAAGCTACACATCACAACTGCTGCTTCCAGACTCTTATTATTGTTATTATTATTATTGCTAAATACTGCACAATTTAAACCCCACCCCACCCAATCCCCCCTTCTCCAAAGGACGTGTAAATATTGGACTATAAACTGTGCTTTCCTGTATTATACTTATGGGAAAAAAATATATATTCTACTGAGACATTTAATTTACATTCTTATATTTTATTGGTTCTTATTGTTGTTGCATTGTTGAGAAGGAACCTGCATGTGAGCACGGAAGCCTAGGGCATGTAAGGAACCTGCATGTGAGCACGGAAGCCTAGGGCATGTAAGGAACCTGCATGTGAGCACGGAAGCCTAGGGCATGTAAGGAACCTGCATGTGATCACGGAAGCCTAGGGCATGTAAGGAACCTGCATGGTGGACGCCGTATACCATGTTTATCCTGACCCAGATGACTAATAAAACTTTAATCTCTCGAGTGTTGATGAGCGATTCCAATGAATACATGTGTGTTTTTTTTTGAACCAGTTCAACGACACGTTGCTGTACACCACACCTGTTCAATCTGGCCAGTTCAAACTCAACAACATGCTGTCTCTGGCTGGGATGAAGGTGAGAGCTCGTCAAACTGTGTCTGAAATGGTACCCTATTCCCTATATAGTGCACTAATTCTGGCCAGAGCCACATAAAGCAGTAGAGATACATTTCAGATGAGTTTATATAGCTTTAAATGTTCCACAACAAAACCATCTTATTTCTCTGATAAGAGAGCTTGTAATAGTTATGTTAAAAATGAATGTAATTGCAGGTCAGCAAGCCCAGCCAAGAGGCCTTTCAGAATGAGCTGACCATTGAGAGTGTGGAACGCTCCTTCATACTCTCTGGCAGGTGAGAACCGGTCACAATATAGAGCAAGTTGTAATGCTTCATATTTAAGCAATAGGGTCTGAGGGAGTGTGGTTTATACCACGGCTAAGGGCTGTTCTTATGCACGATGCAACGCGGAGTGCCTGGATACAGCCCTTAGCCGTGGTATATTGGCCATATATCACAAACCTCCGAGGTGCCTTATTGCTATTATAAACTGGTTATCAACGTAATTAGAGCAGTAAAAATAAATGTTTTGTCAGCCAATCAGCATTCAGGGCTCGAGCCACCCAGGTTATAATACTGATTATAAACATGTATGAAGCTATATAATCTCTTTTATAAAAGGGATTATTGAACATGGCTGGCGGCATTTAGTCAGGATCGGTATGAGATTATTATAAGACATTATAACAGGGTTCATACATTCTTATGACTAGGGCACATGACCCTTTAGTCTCTAAGCTCTGATGCTGCTGGTCATTAGTCGTCTACCAAACTTGCTAACTGCCTGATACTCAGCACTCTATTGTCCTCCTAATCACAATGACATCAATGCAAATGTTTTCGAAAATCTAATTAAGCACTTCATGAGAGCCCATGAGCTCATGAGAGCCCATGAGAACATTTCTATAGGCTATGCAATTGCGCGAGAAAACAGAGTGATGGCCTCTATTAAAAAGAGGATGATCCCATCAGCTTTCTATAGGGTAGGTCTACTACATTTATTTCTCAGCTTTCCTAATATTTACCATCATGCTTATATTTACAAGAGGAGTATAGCCTACCTGGCTGGCATGAAAATAAACCACTGGAAAAGCTTCCTCCATTCGTTATTTAAGTGCATAGATTTTCCCCTGCTGCCCCTGTTTCAATACAGGTGAATGATAATGGTCCAATCTAATTCAAAACAAATGTCACACATATATTATTTAGTATATTTTAAGACAAGATTAAATTAAGAATAGTCTGATGGGTGACAATATTAGCCTATCACGTGTGAATTATATATTATCAGTTGTGAATGATGCCCATCATAAGAAACAATGCCTTCGAAATACAGTCGCACACCTCAGGTAGCCCAGCCCATATTTTAATAAGGTTTGTAATCACTAAAGTGGCCAAATAACTTCTTAAAATTAAGTACATTAATCCACTTTACAAGGGGTGTAGAGCCTAACTTGTATTTATAAGCAGCGGGTAAGTTTCAAGTTTAGGGAAGATGATTTTCACCATAAAAATGCACCTTTTATAACAAAAGCATTACGTGCATAATTGCATTTGCGGTCACTTTTGATAATGGTGTTCTTCCCGCTAAACTTATAGCACAACCATGTGCGCATTGCTGCCCCTATAATGTGAAATAATAGCCTAATAGTTTATCAACATGTTATTCTAAACGTTCTAATCTGTTGAGTCAGCCACATTGCATAAAACAGACCCGATCACGTGACGGAGAGCGGTGTGTGAGAGACGTTTCAGATTGCGCAGCACACACCGGGAGAAGGGCTTGTCAAGTACTTGTCAAATTGTGAATGATAGACTATTGGCGTGTGTACAGCCTGCGTAAAAAAACTAAGCAGAGCTCATGACTTCCAAGCGACTTTTTTCCAAATCATCAGTCTCATCACGCAGCCTTTACAACGTATTACAAATCAAAACATATAGCCCAACGTTTGTAGAGCAACTAAAGTAACCGCTCAACACAGAATAGCCGCATGTGTTCACTCCCTCAAATCGTTTGGAGAAAATATGCTTTCTATTTTATTCAGCTTTATTCAGTTGTATTCTTCATATTATAAAATATTATAAATTATAAGCAAATCTTGTCTGCTAAATGAACTAGTGTAGCCCACAGCCATTTGGCATAGCCACATCGGGACCTAACTCAGAGTATGCTATTATTTTTTGGTGAAATAGACTACATTTTCTTCATATCATGCTTCTTTAGACTTGCCTAAAATAATGGATTTATTGTGAAGGTGTAGGCTATATTACATGGATTTATTAGCCTATAATCCCTTTAAAAAAAGTATATGTGCGGAAGCCAGGAGTTGCTAAATGTGTTTATGTTAATTAAAGGTAAATTACCGTGACACCGAGAGTTATTTGCTTGACAATCACTGGCTGACGAAATTTCGTGACCACCACAGCCCTAATTACAACAATTATTTTAAATAATTGTAACTACATAATAATACATTAAACCTGCTGGCCTAGTATTGGTGTTACCCATCTATTTAACCTTGCATTAAACAATAATTTCATGTCGAGTTCAGCAGTAGTCTGACACTGTCTTCTTCTACTGTAGTTCTGCGGTTGAGAGAGATGATTGGCTGGAGGCCATCTCCACAGCGATCAATGACTACACCAGGAAGAAGATTTCCTTCATCTCCAGCAAGACTCTGGAGGAGGTAGTGATGACATAATTATAGCATGTTATAAGGGTATCGTACATGACAAGCGTTACGATGCATTATAACTGCGTCATAGTGCATTATACCTGCAGGCTTTGAATAAGATATTATATAGGGTTGAGATCGGGAGAAGACAGAGTTCTATTTCTCACAAATTGGGCAATAAAGTCTATTCTGTTCTATACTATTATTTTCTATGTGCAGACTGGGTCTGAGGACAGTGGCAGTGGGGCCCCTTTGGGTTCTAAGGCCCCTATCTGGATCCCAGACCCGAGGGCCACCATGTGTATGGTCTGTACCTGTGAGTTCACCCTCACCTGGAGACGACACCACTGCCGAGCCTGTGGAAAGGTGATGGGTACAAATAAATAGAGCATTAAGAACATTTGAATTAAAACATTATTACACTGTATCGCTATGGATGAGGGGCATCTTCCACTGGGACCACAGAACGTACAGTATGCCTCAGTGGGTTTAAGAATTTCACACACAATCATTTAAGAAAAGCTGTACCGTTTGGTTTATGTTTGAACCTTCCAACCTTTTGGTTTATGTTTCTGGGTATGCAGTAGATATAATGTCATTGCAAATATCGCACACTCTAGAATGCCGTTCAAGCCAATCAGAAACGAGTATTCGACAATCCCGTCGTGGTATAGTAATTCATGTTTGTATACCATCTATAGGTGGTGTGCCAGTCCTGCTCCTCCAACAAACACTGTCTGGAGTATCTGAAGAACCAGCTGGCCAGAGTGTGTGATCAGTGCTTTATTGTACTACAGCAGAGAAGTAAGATGTGTGTGTGTGTGTGTGTTAAAGAACCAGCTGGCCAGAGTGTGTGATCAGTGCTTTATTGTACTACAGCAGAGAAGTAAGATGTGTGTGTCTGTGTGTTAAAGAACCAGCTGGCCATAGTGTGCGATCATAGCCAGCAGAGGCGTAAGGCCTGTCTCCATGTAACACACTGGTACACAGTAGAGGGCCCACTGCCCTAGCCTCTATCTTGTTGTGTTCACGCCATACGAGATGAGGCTACCACTGGCCAGTCTGACAGTGATTTGCTTCTTTGTTCACTTTGGGTCACCGTGATCATCTGTTAATTGTCAGGGCTCCCACCACAGTATACTATGACAATAAACGTGTCATTTGCTGCATTAGCAATGTATCTGAACACAAGACATGCAGGCGATAAACCAAACAGAACAGCAGATTCAGAAGCCATTGTTTACAGATTAACACAAGTACCTGCTAAGGTATCTCCAACAATGACGTGATGTCAATAAATGATGGATTGGCTTTTAATATGGAATAACATTCTTGATGGGAAAAAAATCCTATGTGTCGTTTTAATCAGAAAAGGGACTCCCCCCCCTCCCCCCCCCCCATTAGATGGACATCAGTACAGATTAGAATAGATCTTGCTTCCAAACAGTGGTTCATTGATTGATTGGTTTACTTTATTAGATGAAATAAATCCATGCAGAAGAACACTATACATTTTGGTCTCTGTGATTATGGACGCATCTTTTATCCGATTCCCTTTTTCCAGGTGAAAAGGACCTGTCTGCCACTCTCTCCCCTGGTGGAAAATCCTCCTTTGCTTTCGCCAGGAAAACGAAGAAGATCCCTGCTGCCCTCAAGGAGGTGACTCGTCTACCACTCTAAAGTTCAATCAGAGTCGTTCGTTAGGGGCATCATAGGAAAATGTTTCATAATGGAAAATTAGCATTTCACGTTCAGATATCTCCCCGGTTCAGACTGTTTTCATTCATTCGGTGCCCATTTGAACACGACCACTGATTAGTCAGTGACGTTATCCAATGATCTTTGGTGTTTTCAGGTGTCAGCGAACACAGACAACTCGTCTATGAGTGGTTACCTGCAGAGGTCAAAGGGCAATAAGAAGCAGGGGAAGAGGCTTTGGTTCGTCATCAAGAACAAAGTCCTGTATACGTACGCTGCCAGTGAGGTAGGTGCTGCCGTAGAATGTATTGTAAATACATCTGATCAAGATGTTGTGACAAAGACTTTCTCCATGTTTTCTACACCTGTTACTCACATAACACTCATGCCTCTGCTATTCTATATTTTGAGACAGTATTTCAGTTCTGTTCTGCTATAGGTTTTTTTTTAAATATGAAAAAGACAACTGTGTTTGAGTTTAATTCACCAAAATCCGAAAAAGACAACTGTGTTTGAGTTTAATTCACCAAAATCCAACTTCCGTCTCTCTCTCCCTCTCTCTCTCTCTCTCTCTCTCTCTCTCTCTCTCTCTCTCCTGTCTCTCTCTCTCTCCTCTCTCTCTCTCTCTCTCTCTCTCTCCCCTGTCTCTCTCCTGTCTCTCTCTCTCTCTCTCCTGTCTCTCTCTCGTGTCTGTCATAGGACGTGGCAGCGTTAGAGAGCCAGCCATTGCTGGGCTTCATGTTGAAAGAGGAGGAAGAAGGGGCAGGACCGCCAGTTCAGAAGCAACAGTTCAAGCTCTATCACAAAAACACGCTGCATTACATTTTCAAGGCAGACGACAGCCAAACTGCCCAAAGGTAGAGTACAGAAGGATTTGAACGCCAATCATATGACGCTGATTCATTGAATATATTAGATCTTTTCTATATGTTTTAATACATACATAAGGGAGCTCCAGCCGGTGACGCCTCCAAATACAATTGAAGAAAATCATCAAGGAAAAAGCTTATTTCCATTGTGGTCCTTTTGAAGAGTGAAGGGGTGGGAGGGGGGGGGGGGGGGGGATGCAACAAGGTTATTGATTCCAGAGTTATGGATTTAAGGGCTGGGGAGATGAGCTATAAGCGGTAGTACTTCACTTTATCTCTAAGAGTTATTTATTTACCCCTTATTTTACCAGGAAAGTTGACTGAGAACACATTCTCATTTACAGCAACGACATGGGGAATAGTTACCGGGGAGAGAGTTTACCTCAACATAATATTGCAGCTTCTCTATAGGATACCTATTTGTTCCCGCTTGAAGACATACGCATACTTCCCAGCCAAAACAGTCCGCTAGTGTTTGTGCATATATTATGATGACATTTTGTGACGTTTTTGGACTTCGGTGAGGTGGTTTTTTGGCTGTTCGGGCATTCTTCAATCATGTATTTGTCATTGAATAAGAGACGAGTCGTTGTCCTGCATATTTTTTAATTGAAAAATACTGCACCAAACATTTTAGTTAGATGTAAAAATGCGCAAAAATGTCAATTAATGACAGATTTATTGAGTTATCTTCGATAAATTTGATTATTTTTGAGGAAGTGTAACTGGCTACAACATCTCAAAATAGACAAACAGTACTATTGCGCTCCCCCCCCCCCCCCCCCCTTGTTTTTCAAGCGAAGGTCTTTTAAGAACTGAAGCATGCTGATACCATACTCTCAACTGTGATACACATACGTGATAGCCTACTAACGGTGTTATTTTGTCTTTGACAGGTGGATAGATGCGTTCAAGGAAGCTATGGTGCTCTAACCATCATTCTCTGTACCTGCAGTCGATGAACTGTACCTAAAGCAGTGACGTTACGAAGGTGTGGCCGTGTCACTGTATGACGATGTGAATTTTGTAATTGTATTGCAATACAATTAATTATGTCTCTACTGAAAACCAATAAGAGCACAGTGGAGGCATTCATTGCTGATGCAAGCATAATACCTATATCCCCAAATGAAGGATTTCTAAGCGAAAATGAAATGCACATTTTTATTGTTGATATGAAGCAGATTTTTGGGTGGGATTATGGCTCATAGAACACAGGTGGGTCGTTCCATCAATTAGGTGCCTTTTTGAGCAGTCTAACGGGGTGAAACAAAAAACATTGGATTTCACCTCATTTTAACATTTTATCATGAAGAGCACATGTTCAACTTCATAAAAAAATTTAAAAAAAAATTTTCCATCTCGAGGTTGAATAAAAAATATACTATAGTATAAGTGCAGGTATACCAAAGTAACAGGGTTGGTGATTTCATCTTTAAACAGTCATAAATCCCCTTGTGACAGGAGGATTGGAAGTTTGTTGTGTGCCACAGGGATGAGCAATTGAAAGTAAACTTCTGATTTTTGTTTTATTTTTTTTTGTTAAACATTTCTAGCCTGTCCATCTATGTGTAACAGGGTTGACATGTTATGTTCGACCCACTCACTTTTCCACTTAAAAACCCCAGAAAATGGCCAAGATTAGTAGAACCAGTTTACCTGCTTATACACTATAGTTTGAATATTAGATATTTATTTTGCAGAACAAGGATAAGGATAATAAGGAATAGTTTCACCATATTAAAATGAGAGTTCAGCTCACAACAACAGGGTTGACAAAATGAGGGACAGATGTAAATGAATCACTAATCACATTAAAATAAATACATTTTCAGAAATTACTTTGTCAAAGTAACAAAATAACTAGAGCTTGACAATGATGATGAAATATTGGATAAATGTTGGGATTAAAGTGTGTTAAAATCTTCATAGTTGGTCCAAGGAGGGATGTCAAAATTCATCATTTTTGCACTTTAGCAAGTGTTTTATTAAATGATCCATGTGCTATATATTAAAGGGCACTTCAATTTTTATTTTTATTTAACTAAGCACGGCACTTAAGAACAAATTCTTATTTACAATGACGGCCTACCCCGGCCAAACCCTAGCCAGGACAATGCTGGGCCAATTGTGTGCCGCCATATGGGACTCCAAATCACTTCTGGTTGTGCTACAGCTTGGAATCGAACCAGGGTCTGTCGTGACGCCTCTAGCACTGAGATGCAGTGCCTTAGACCGCTGCGCCACTCGGGAGCCCAAATTAATATAACAGGCTTTTAAAATGCAATATTTGGCCGCGATTTCTACTTAAAATGTCAGAGACGCAAAAGGCACTTATTTCGTGGAACAACCCAGGTTGTAAAGTCCTTATACATGGTTGAAGACCATATTTGGCCTTATTTTACCAATTCAAATGCTGTCAGCCCTGGAGGCTTGCACATAAGAGCTGTAGAGTTTTGTTACCGACGTGTCATTGTGTCATTACTGGTGACATCTGCATTTTTTTAGTATTTACCGTTAAGGTTGATTGAATATCTTATTTTAATGCATTATGCAGAACAGTCAAATAAATGTGTGGTTTTATCACAGGACTTGTTCTATGGAATGTTGTTGATTCATAAGACCTCTTTTCATCACGCCATGCAGTTATGTCATCAGGGGGGGACACAACGTGAGCATAATTCACACCATTACAGCTTTATCTCAGACACTGCATTGAGTAGTACAGACATGTCTGTTTGTTTACGGCACCTGAAAAACATTAATGCATTTGTGTGTGAGGGGGGGGAATTCACTCATGAACACATGGGCCTATGCACTTGTTCTGTGGGAATGAATAAATCAAATCCCAACAGTTTACCTCTCAATATTCCTTTATTAGGCACTAGAGCACTCAATCCTAGTTATGAAACTCTAAAATGTTGCTATCATGGATACTGATTTTAAATAGAATATTAAATAAATCAGGTTTACATGTATTTTATATTTACTGGTCTGATTACCCTTTTCTGCACTATGTGCCTATTTTAATAAACACTTGTCGTATTTCGCTGTCTCATCTCTTATGCCATCCACAGTAGGCTAACGCGACAGAATTGTGGGCCTGGGACAGAATTCCTGTCTTGTTTTTACTGACGGTGCAAACTAGGCTATTGGTTTAAAGAAAATCTCAGAGATCTCAAATTGTGGGAAGGATACTGTAGTTTGCAGGCCTAAGTGATTAGTATCAAGTTCTGAATAATCTCTCTGATTACCCGTTACTTTGAACAGTTCTCCTCCTCCTCACCTTTTTCCTTCGCTTGTGTACTTCAGTGCACAACACAACAGCTGTCTGTGACCAGGCGAAAAAACTTTTCCAAGCTAAAACTTCATACCATAACTGCTAACCGCTACACACAGGCTACATCGTTGTCACCATAATTAGCTAACATCATTGTCAACATAGCTACTAAAAACGAATGTGTTAGTAAACCCGCTACAATCATGCAGTACAGTGTACAGCAAGCAGTTTGGCACTTACACCGGAGGGCCCCGGTGGCAATAAATTAATACAACTAAAAGCTTACCTTGACTTGGAAGAGTTCCTGTGTTGGATAGCCTTAGCCAGCTAGCTATCATATCTCTCTCTGTTTGAGTAGGCTAAACTAGCTAGCTGCATTCACTAGCTTAGTAAGTGAAAGTGAAAAATACAACAAAATATAGCTAGCTAGCTCTCTCACTCTCGCTTGCGTCTCCTTTATTTTTGAAGAAATTAATTTGAGTCAACTACTCACTACATATTATGCACTGCGGTGCTAGCTAGCTGTAGCTTATACTTTCAGTACTAGATTGATTCTCTGATCCTGTGATTGGGTGAACAACATGTCAGTTCATTCTGAAAGAGTCCTGATAGGTTGGAGGACGTCCTTTGGAAGTCATCATAATTACTGTGTAAGTCTATTGAAGGGGGTGAGAAGAAGAACTATAGGTGTTTACCACGTTTTGGACCCGTTCCTAAATGGACCTGGGGCTTTCCCAACTGGACCCTTCGTGGCTATACTTTTTTTTTTTTTACATAGAGACCCGTTCTGAACGGACCCGAGGACAACTAGATCCCTTCTGAATGGACCCGAGGACAACTAGATCCCTTCTGAATGGACCCGAGGACAACTAGATCCCTTCTGAACGGACCCGAGGACAACTAGATCCCTTCTGAATGGACCCGAGGACAACTAGATCCCTTCTGAACGGACCCGAGGACAACTAGATCCCTTCTGAATGGACCCGAGGACAACTAGATCCCTTCTGAACGGACCCGAGGACAACTAGATCCCTTCTGAATGGACCCGAGGACAACTAGATCCCTTCTGAATGGACCTGAGGACAACTAGATCCCTTCTGAACGGACCCGAGGACAACTAGATCCCTTCTGAATGGACCCGAGGACAACTAGATCCCTCCTGAACGGACCCGAGGACAGCTAGACCCATTCCGTATAGATCTGGTCAGATCCAGACCCGATCAGAGTGGGGGAAGCAGCAGAATTAAAAAAAATTTTTTTTTAAAAAGCTACTTTATTAACTGGAGCTGATAAAGTGCGAGAGGAGAGAGAGGCCGTACTGGGGGCGAGTGACACAGGTAGGAGGGAGGGAGAGACAGCAACCGACAAAAAGCCGACGCGTGCTATAGTAGACTAACTGCCGTAGCTAGGTTATTTTATTCATCATCAAATATGATTATGTAGTACCTGTTGGACTGCATCAAGCCGGGAGAAGCTAGTTAAGCTAGCTAATGCTAGCTAGCTAGGCTAACTGAGGCTGCAATGCATGTGCTTTGTCATACTACAGTTACAAATAACTACTCCATTCAGAATATTAAGTAGCAGCCTGCCTACCTGTTGGCTCTTGGTCGTTGTAGCCTATCCTTCTCCGACTTTTAATTAAGTCAATTTAATTCCATCTTCCATCGATTAGATATCCTAACTTTTGACACACAGAGGCTCTATGACTGCAACCTAATACCACTTTGATGACTTATGATTGGCCAACAACAAGCTATTGGCCAACCACAAGCTATTGGCCAACAACTTGCTGGATCCACAGGCTTCATGCTTGTGAAAAGCATCAGCATAAATGATCAAATGTCTCTCTCTACTTCAGCCGTTGCATTCTGGTCTGTACTGGCCAGTTAAATTTTCACATACCCAAGACAATTCTATCAGATCCGACCAAGACCTGTGACACGCATTTAGAATTCTGGATCTGGACTCGCTCGGGTCCCGGATCGGGTCTCGGGTTTTTGGGTACAGGTGGATCCATGAAGACCTCTAGTGAGAACCACGAGCCTCCTAGGTTTTGTATTGAAGTCAATATACCCAGAGGACGGAAACAAGCTGTCCTCCGGCTACACCATGGTGCTACCCCAGAGAGTGCTGTTGAGGCTATTGTAGACCATTGCACAACAGTGTGTGGTAATCAATTATTTGCTGACATTAATATATTTAGTATAGTTATGATTTTTTTATGTTTCACTATTTCAATTTTTATGAAATTCACTTAGGATGGTCCTCTGAGGAGCCTCCACTGAATGAAAAATCAAATCTGATGTGAATTTGACAACAGCTGGATCCCTTCTAGCCATGGCCATGGGGTAGGGACATCCCAAGGATTCCGTCTAGACAATAAGACTGGTCTCAGCACAAGTGTAACATCTGTGATCTTACTTCGTAAATCTCTTGCCTTGTGTTTTTAAAGAAAGGACTGTCCAGCCAGCGAGGCCAGTTGATTGGTGTTTATTCTGACGATAGACACAAGGAAGCACATTACATGTGCAGGACAACAGTATAACGATGGCTGTATATTTGTGATTTGTCACTTTCTTTATTTGCATCTTTCCGTTAGGGTTGCCCTACTCTGTGAAGTACGTGTGCAAAAGGTCAAGTTTACAAAACGCAGTCTCGCTCCAGTGACATCAGGGATTGTTGACGTTGAGACGTGTGTTTTGCGGGTACTATTTAATGAAGCTGCCAGTTGAGGACTTGTGAGGCGTCTGTTTCTCAAACTAGACACTCTAATGCACTTATCCTCTTGCTCAGTTGTGCACCATGGCCTCTTTCTATTCTGGTTAGAGCTAGTTAATGCTTTTATGTGAATGGAGTAGTACACAGCATTGTATGGGATCTTCAGTTTATTGGCAATTTATTGCATGGAATAGCCTTCATTTCTCAGAACAAGAATAGAATGACGAGTTTCAGAAGAAAGGTTTTGAGCTTGTAATCGAACCCACAAATGCTGATGCTCCAGATACTCAACTAGTTTAAAGAAGGACAATTGTATTGCTTTTTAAAACCAGAACAAGTTTTCAGCTGTGCTAACAATTGCAAAAGGGTTTTCTAGCTAACAACATGCCAATGGAACACAGGAGTGATGATTAGTGATAATGGGCCTCTGTACACCTATGTAGATATTCCATAAAAAATCTGCCATTTCCAACTACAATAGTCATTTACAACATTAACAATGTCTACACTGTTTCTGATCAATTTGATGTTAATCTAACGGACAAATGTGCTTTTAAATTAAAAAAAAAGAAATTTCTAAGTGACCTCAAACTTTTGAACGGTAGTGTATTGACAGTACCAGTCAAATTTGGACACACCTACACATTCAAGGGTTTCTTTATATTTATTATTTTCTACATTGTAGAATAATAGTGAATACGTCAAAATTACACATGGAATCATGTAGTAACCAAAAAAGTGTTAAAGAAATCAAAATATATTTTAGATGTTTCAAAGTAGATGCTCTTTGCCTTGATGACAGCTTTGCACAGTCTTCGCATTTCTCTCAACCAGCTTCATAAAGAATGCTTTTCCAATAGTCTTGAAGGAGTTCCCACGTATGCTGAGCACTTGTTGGCTGCTTTTCCTTCACTCTGCTGTCCAACTCATCCCAAACCCTTTCAATTGTGTGATGGTGGAGGCCAGGTCATCTGATACAGCACTCCATCACTCTCCTTGGTCAAATCGCCCTTACAAAGCCTGGAAGTGTGTTGGGTCATTGTCCTGTTGAAAAACAAATAATAGTCGCACTAAGTGCAAACCAGATGGGATGGCGTATCGCTGCAGAATCCTGTGGTAGCCATGCTGGTTAAGTCCGCCTTGAGTTCTAAATAAATCACTGAGTGTCACCATCACACCTCTGCGCTTCACGGTGGGAACGACACATGCAGAGATCATACGTTCATCTACTCTGTGTCTCACAAAGACACGGCGGTTGGAACCAAAAATCTCAAATTTGGACTCCACCGGTCTAACGTCCATTGCTCGTCTTTCTTGGCCCAAGCAAGTCTCTTCTTATTGGTGTCCTTTAGTAGTGGTTTCTTTGCAGCAAATCGACCATGAAGGCCTGATTCACGCAGTCTCCCCTGAACAGTTGATGTTGAGATGTGTCTGTTACTTGAACTCTGAAGCATTTATTTGGGCTGCAATTTGAGGCTGGTCCCTCTAATTGGATAAGTTCCCAATGCAGCAGAGGTAACTCTGGGTCTTCCTTTCCTGTGGCGGTCCTCATGAGAGACGGTTTCATCATAGCAGAGGTAACTCTGGGTCTTCCTTTCCTGTGGTATTCCTCATGAGAGCCAGTTTCATCATCGCGCTTGATGGTTTTTGTGACTGTACTTGAAGACAAGTTATTTAAATGTTCTGTATTCACTGACCTTCATGTCTTAAGGTAATGATGGACTGTTGTTTCTCTTTGCTTATTTGAGCTTGCCATAATATGGACTTGGTATTTTACCAAATAGGGCTATCTTCTGTATACCACCCCTGACTTTTACAACACAACTGATTGGCTCAAAAGCATTAATAAGGAAATAAATTCCACAAATTAACTTTTAATAAAGGAACACCTGTTAATTGAAATGCATTCCAGGTGACTACCTCATGAGACTGGTTGAGGAGAATGCCAAGCGTGTGCTTAGCTATCATCAAGGCAAAGGGTGGCTACTTTGAAGAATCTAAAATATATTTTGATTTGTTTAACACTTTTTTGGTTACTACATGATTCCATGTGTTATTTGATTGTTTAGATGTCTTCACAATTATTTTACAATGTAGAAAATAGTAAAAAAAATTAAAATACAACCTGGAATGAGTAGGTGTCCAAACTTTTGACTGGTACTGTATATACAGTGCAATCGTTAAGTATTCAGACCCCTTCCCTTTTTTCACATTTTAGAATAAGGCTGTATTGTATTACATTTTAAAAAGGCATCAATCTACACACATTACCCCATAATGCCGTGATTGGGAGTCCCATAGGGCGGCGCACAATTGGCCCAGCGTCATCCGGGTTAGATCGTCATTGTATATTAGAATTTGTTCTTAACTGATTTGCCTAGTCAATTAAAGGTTTAATAAATAAAGCGAAAATATGTTTTTAGAAATGTTTGCAAATTTATAAAAAATAAACGTCCCTTTTTATGGACCCTGTCTTTCAAAGATAATTCGTAAAAATCCAAATAACTTCACAGATCTTTGTTGTAAAGGGTTTAAACACTTTTTCCCCATGCTTGTTCAATGAACCATAAACAATTAATGAACATGCACCTGTGGAACGGTTGTTTAAACTAACAGCTTGCTGATGGTAGGCAGGTAAGGTCACAGTTATGAAAATGTAGGACACTAAAGAGGCCTTTCTACTGACTCTGTAAAACACCAAAAGAAAGATGCCCAGGGTCCCTGCTCATCTGCGTGAACGTGCCTTAGGCATGCTGCAAGGAGGCATGAGGACTGCAGATGTGGCCAAGGCAATAAATTGCAATGTCCATACTGTGAGACGCCTAAGACAGCGCTACAGGGAGACAGGGCGGACAGCTGATCATTTTCGCAGTGGCAGACCACGTGTAACACCTGCACAGGATCGGTACATCTGAACATCACACCTGAGGGACAGGTACAGGATGGCAACAACAACTGCCCGAGTTACACCAGGAACGCACAATCCCTCCATCAGTTCTCAGACTGTCCACAATAGGCTGAGAGAGGCTGGACTGTGGGCTTGTAGGCCTGTTGTAAGGCAGGTCCTCACCAGACATCACCAGCAGCAACGTCGCCTATGGGCACAAACCCACTGTTGCTGGACCAGACAGGACTGGCAAAAAGTGCTCTTCATGGACAAGTCGCGGTTTTGTCTCTCCAGGGGTGATGGTCAGATTCGCGTTCATCATCAAAGGAATAAGCGTTACACCGAGGCCTGTACTCTGGAGCGGGATTGAGGTGGAGGGTCCGTCATGGTCTGGGGCGGTGTGTCACAGCATCATCGGACTGAGCGTGTCATTACAGGCAATCTCAACACTGTGCGTTACAGGGAAGACATCTTCCTCCCTCATGTGTTACCCTTCCTGCAGGCTCATCCTGACATGACCCTCCAGCATGACAATGCCACCAGCCATACTGCTTGTTCTGTGCGTGATTTCCTGCAAGACAGGAATGTCAGTGTTCTGCCATGGCCAGTGAAGATCCCGTATCTCAATCCCATAGAGCACGTCTGGGACCTGTTGGATCAGAGGGCTAGGGCCATTCCCCCCAGAAATGTCTGGGAACTTGCAGGTGCCTTGGTGGAAGAGTGGGGTAACATCTCACAGCAAGAACTGGCAAATCTGGTGCAGTCCATGAGGAGATGCACTGCAGTACTTAATGCAGCTGGTGGCCACACCAGATACTAGCTGTTACTTTTGATTCTGACCCCCCCCCACCCCCTTTGTTCAGGGACACATTATTACATTTCTGTTAGTCACATGTCTTTGAGACTTGTTCAGTTTATATCTTATTTGTTGAATCTTATTTACACATGTTAAGTTTGCTGAAAATAAATGTAGTTGACAGTGAGAGGACGTTTCTTTTTTTGGCTGAGTTTATTATTACAATCCATAACCAGACTAGAATCGTGTTTCCTTACTTGCCTCTGAGAACTTTGTAATTTTTTAAAAATAGCCATGCAGTAGTCTCTCTGAACAACTGGTTATCAATATACAGTTTATCGACGAGAGCTACGCGTTTCCCTTTCTATTTTCCTTAAATTGGATACAGAACTTCACGCCGTTCTGCAATTTCCTTCTGGAACTGGTCATTCATGCCAATTTTCCCTTTTACACAGGCTTTTAACCATTATTTTATCTTTAAAGAAAGTACATTTGATAACGATTTGGCGTTCATACCTTAGTTGTAGTGGGGAAAGTAACATCAGTTCTAAAAAATATATATTTAGGTAACATGTTACTTGCTTATGTTTGTTTAGCTTACATAACACAATTTAGAACTATGCATTAAGGGAAACGGAATGGGGGATACCTAGTCAGTTGTACAACTGCACTCAACTGAAATGTGTCTTCCGCATTTAACCCAACCCCTCTGAATCAGAGAGGAGCGCAACCAGCTAGCTAAATCTTGAATTGTAACGGACTAACAATAACGTTAAATCGTTGCAAATGTGTGCGATCTGAGCCTTGGGCTGCCTTAATCGACATCCATGTCACAAGGATAGAACATTAATGCGTCAAAACGAATAAAGACATCAATAAATGCATTTTCTATAGCTCCCAAAATATTTTTACAATTGAGGAGTACCAAGATGCCTTCGATACAGCGCCCCCTGTCAGTCATCCATGGTATAAACACATCATTGGATAGCACGGACCTTCCGTCTAGCCATGCCGGTGTGTCCAAGCTACTGCGCGTGAGCACCACAACGTGTTTTGAGAAAAAAAAGGTCACGAACTCTGACCCTCCCTGAAGCAGCAGCAGACAGAAAAAAAACATTAAATTGATTATACATCGACACACAATAACAGGTAAGACAACTGGATTGTGCGCGTAAAAGCTCATATCAAAAACGACACGTTGGTCAGCGCCGTCATGTAACACAAGGAGGAAGAATACATTTCCAAGCCAGCAGCCATTAGCTAACGGTTCCGGACCAAGACAGTGCACCAAAACCGGCAAGTAAGGATATTATATCAAAACCACACGGAAAAAGTCGGTGTTATGACACTAAACGTAATTAAAATCTGACCTTAAATCAAACAAATCGCTATTCGTGTGCCAGGTATTGGCTGGGGTAGCGAGTGTTCAGTGTGAATCCTGTGCGCAGATGCTAAGTAACGTTAGCGATATTCAGACCAGCGCGAATAAGGCGTCCCGATTTTACCGAACTAATTTTTCTAAGTAAGAACACAACCAGCTAGCTAAATGTTGAATTGTAACGGACTAACAACGCTAAATCGTTGCAAATGTGTGCGATCTGAGCCTTGTTTGCCAAACGCGATAGTCCCGCCGTTCGCTGCGTTGTCCTTATGGGCCTTGAACCCTATAGCGTTCTTTAACCCTTCAATGTTGACCTTTCACCGACAGGAAAAGAAATACCTTTTATCTTCCGCATCGATTTTAAATATCTACTAGACCGGAGCTTATTTGTTGTGCTTACACCCATGGCTTTTTATGGTTAACGAGCTACATTTTGTGTGATATTTATTAAACTTGGCGTAGAAGGCCAACAATGCAGAAGCTAGCTAACGTTAGCTTAGCACGCTAGGCCGTGCGACATTACACTTCACGGTGTGCGACACAGTTAACTAACGTTAGCCAGCTAACGTGTCAATAGTATACCAAGTTGCTCAAATAAACCTGCATCTCCCAAAAGTTAAATAGCTACTCAACATTTACTTTAACTCTCTCACTCTCTTTGCTCACATAAGAAGCCATGCACTTCCTAGGTAGCTTCCCGTATTTGACTCTTTCTAGCTAAGTTAGCTAGATAGCTAGCTGAAGTTAGGACATGGGCACCTCAACATGTTTCACCGTCACATTTTAATGTCACGTGCACAAGTACAGTGAGACAAATGTTGCTAGAACTGGCCCATGTTCAAACACATGTAAGGATCCCCGTATGAGTCCCATTCATTGTATGCATAAACATACTGTTTCCTGATGTTGTCTTCCTTATGCAATGCACAACCAAAAGCTTTCAATGCAGATTTTATCACCCTTGACTCTACTGAAACCTTGCTCTGATCACAACATATTTATTTTTGATTATGAATACATACCCTTAAGGAACTACTAACTGTGTGAAACATTCCTTCCCTCTACTGCAGTTTGATGTGCCTCATGGGGCTTTGATGTGAGCAGCAGAAGGAAACAGAATTGGCTTCATGGACGGACACACTCAGAGGATTCAGCTGGTCTCAGCTGACGGTGGCATGATGGGACATCGTATCCAGGTAATATAATGGACCAGGACCCTGAGACATGGCTGTAGACTCCTATGGCTTGACATCCATGTCTCAGGTCATCTCTTCTCCCCGGGTCAAGGCTTTTATGAGTCAACATATGCATGGCTAGTAGCTTCGTATGACTTCAAGGTTAGCAAGTAGCAGAACTAATAGCTTCAGGGTTGGAATCCATTGGGAAGGTATGGGACACTATAAACAGAATACTGTTTATCATCAGCATTCAACAACCCTTAATGGAGCATATTAGCTTCAGGCAGTATCCTAACCAGGGGTTGGAACCGGTTTAGGGAACAGATTGGAAAACAGAAAAATAATGCACATTTTCAAGGAACAGAAATGGTACCTGGAAAAAAAGTGATCCGTACTGTTCTGGAAAAGAACCGTAATTTAAAAAATAATGGGAACTGGTTAATAACTTTCTTTTACGTTAGAGGCATTTTTCTAATCCAATGTAAAAACGCAACAAAGCACCTATGCAAAGCCCTCACTTTGTCACTCAAAAATGTATTCCAGTATCTGTCTGCAAGCTGAAAATCTTTGCCGGTGTGTGTGTGTTTAGGCTACCTGACCCTCCCCCGTCCGAAGCATAGGCTACTGTATCAAATCAAATTTTATTTGTCACGTACACATGGTTAGCAGATGTTAATGCGAGTGTAGCGAAATGATTGTGCTTCTAGTTCCGACAATGCAGTAATAACCAACGAGTAATCTAGCTAACAATTCCAAAACTACTACCTTATACACACAAGTGTAAAGGGATAAAGAATATGTACATAAAGATATATGAATGAGTGATGGTACAGAGCGGCATAGGCAAGATGCAGTAGATGGTATCGAGTTCAGTATATACATATGAGATGACTATGTAAACAAAGTGGCATAGTTTAAAGTGGCTAGTGATACATGTATTACACAAAGATGCAGTAGATGATATATAGTACAGTATATACGTAGACATATGAGATGAATAATGTAGGGTATGTAAACATTATATTAAGTAGCATAGTTTAAAGTGGCTAGTGATACATGTATTACATAAAGATGCAGTAGATGATATAGAGTACAGTATATACCCTACATTATTTATCTCATATGCATACGTATGTAAACATTATATTAGGTAGCATTGTTTAAAGTGGCTAGTGATATATTTTACATCAATTCCCATTATTAAAGTGGCTGGAGTTGAGTCAGTGTGTTGGCAGCAGCCACTCAATGTTAGTGGTGGCTGTTTAACAGTCTGATAGCCTTGAGATAGAAGCTGTTTTTCAGTCTCTCGGTCCCAGCTTTGATGCACCTGTACTGACCTCGCCTTCTGGATGATAGCGGGGTGAACAGGCAGTGGCTCGGGTGGTTGTTGTCCTTGATGATCTTTATGGCCTTCCTGTGACATCGGATGGTGTAGGTGTCCTGGAGGGCAGGTAGTTTGCCCCCGGTGATGCGTTGTGCAGACCTCACTACCCTCTGGAGAGCCTTACGGTTGTGGGCGGAGCAGTTGCCGTACCAGGCGGTGATACAGCCCGCCAGGATGCTCTCGATTGTGCATCTGTAGAAGTTTGTGAGTGCTTTTGGTGACAAGCTGAATTTCTTCAGCCTCCTGAGGTTGAAGAGGCGCTGCTGCGCCTTCTTCACGATGCTGTCTGTGTGGGTGGACCAATTCAGTTTGTCTGTGATGTGTACGCAGAGGAACTTAACTTGCTACCCTCTCCACTACTGTTCCATCGATGTGGATAGGGGGGTGTTCCCTCTGCTGTTTCCTGAAGTCCACAATCATCTCCTTAGTTTTGTTGACGTTGAGTGTGAGGTTATTTTCCTGACACCACACTCCGAGGGCCCTCGCCTCCTCCCTGTAGGCCGTCTTGTCGTTGTTGGTAATCATCCGCAAACTTGATGATTGAGTTGAAGGCGTGCGTGGCCACGCAGTCGTGGGTGACATTGCTAACGTGATTCATAAGATGGGGAGGGAATTTAGCTACAGAAAAAATGTATTAACTTAGCATTGACAAATTTAATTTATTTACTGTAGCCCAAGTTGTCGCGTTTCACGTTGGTTTTATTAACTAAAAAAAGGTAAAACTTGTTTTTGATTCTGGTGCCGCTCTTCACCCACAAGTTAACACGATGCCCAGTGTTTCAAGCCTCCTCAACCCTCTCTCGCTCTTTCCCCACCCACAAAATGTCAGTCGCATCTTGCGCCATAGGTTACACTTGTCTGTCCATCACGCATGTAAACAACTAGCTTGCCTGCTCTATCTGTACTGATTGGTGAAGTAATTTATTTTTTGGGTTTCAAACTGGTTCAGAACTTTATTTTGCTGGTCAGAACAGTGGAACGGACCCCAAAAATAGTGGTTCTGTTCAGAATGAAACAAGTAAAAAAAAATAACCGGAACATATTAGCTTCAGATGCAAACCAACCTTGTTGGTTTCTGTAATTCTCATTTGACTTGACTTTTCTCCTCCCCTTCCCCTCCAGATCGTGACGGACCAGTCGACGGGCCAGAAGATCCAGATCGTGACGGCGTTGGAGCAGGGTTCTGGTGGCAAGCAGCAGTTTATCCTGGCTAATGCAGACTACTCTACGCCAGGCAAGGTAATCTTAGCCAAGCAAGAGGCCTCGTCCCCGGGAAAGGTGATCCTGGCGGCCCAAGACGGTTCAGGGGTCAACCAGCTGCTGTTTGCCTCACCTGACCTGTCCGGCCAGCAGATCCAGGTAGAGGCCTTGACCTGCACCACCAACGATGATCTAGTCAGCAAACGTCAAAGTCCCTTGTACTTGATTTATCAATTAACGTCACTGACTAGTTTGGAACGCACCTGGTTGTTTAAGTCATAGCCCTTTACACTCGTACCCGTAAACAGGTCGAAAAGGTCAGATTTGGGCACTGATAAGCGCCTAAATTGGAACGTAGTGACTGTACAGTAAATGACGTCAGACCTCTGGCTCTGTGCTTCACAGCTCAATTTTGATTGACCGCCATTCTGAACTTGAGCACCGTGCGACAAGAAGTTGCCCCCATCCGTCCTGCTAATTGGACTTCTTTTGCACCTTTCTTGTTGTCTGAGTGAGGGGGAAATGCTGTAAATTTAGAGGACTCTGGGTATTTTGAAAGATGAGACAAGGATTATAATAAATACCGCTTTGCTGTCATACAAGCAAGCCAAACACCCGTAAGCCCAAATGTGCACTTTACATTTCCATATCATAAAACTCATGTCATACACAGTGTCAATGTTTATGATCACTATGTTTGATGTATAGTTAGTTACAAGATGACATGGTGTCATAGAGCTCCACAGTGGAGATGTCATAATACCCATAAAACCTAGTGGTCAAACAGGGAAAATGGTTCCATTTGTTTTTCCACCATTCATTTTTCCCATAGGGAGTTTAGGAAACACTTAAAATAAGGGCTGTGTTTAGTGTGGGCTTACCCTGGCGTGATGTTTTGATAACCATGTAAATCTCTCAGACAAGGTGACTTTTATCAATATATTTAGCTCTAATATACTCTCAGATTCGAAAATGCTAATTAGCATCAATGTTGACAACATGCAAGACTATAAATCCCTGCAGGCTCCTGCACGTCACCTCGAGCAGACACCTTTGCTAACAGGTATTTGTGTCCATTTAAAATGTGCACAAGACTGTTCACAGAATTGTCAATTTAAAGAAATGTAGCCAATTATTCATTACTAAATTTAGCTAGCATTAGATGAATTAGATGCATTAGATGATCCAGAGATTCCTACCTTTGTCTCGATTCGGCAGTCTCCTCCAGATCATCATGGTATTTGTAGTTCTTTATGATAGCCACATTAGCAGATAATTTGCATTTTGTTTTTGCGTGGAAAATACAGGTGACCTTGTCCTAGAGAGGTTAACAGTTCTCAAAATGTCGTGCCAGGGTAAGCCTATGTAACAGTATAACTTTAGACCGTCCCCTAGCCGTTTCACATCCGTTCCGCCTACACCAAACACAGCCCTTATTTATAGGGTTTCTAAAATCTCCTATGGGAAAAATGAACAATAGAACAATTTCCTTATTTGTCCCCCTGGGTTTTATGGGTATTGTGACTCATACTGTGGTACTTCATACCCTGTGGTGTTCTTGAACAGAATGAGCCTATGTTTGTTTATCGTGAAGAACATTCTCCGTGGAACCTGAATGATCGCATGACTCCTTTCTATGAGCACCAAAATGATGTTTCTCTGAATTGCCCATTCAAAGCCTAACACTATAAGATTGGATTTTATAACTTAGCTAGTCATGTTGCCAATAGAACAAGCTTTCAAATGATGCCCACCTGACTCAGATTGGGATTTATAATGGGCTGTTTTTGGATTGCGTTAACAACAACAGTAATTGTGTGATGGTGGGAATGCAGGGTTGTGTTCCAACCTAAACAACTACAAGTGTGCTTTCTCTAGTTCCTCAACGGCACAGCTAGGATAGCTTAAAAAAAACACCTTATGGTTGAAGACTCTTCTTTAAATTATAAAAGTTCATTGAAATTATGTAGGGACTGTGCACACTTTCAAGAAGTGTGTGTGTGTGTGGCCACTTGAAGACACCAGTTTCTCCTCAAACCCGTGTCATTTTTTTTGTGTCTACAAATCTACACCACATTTTCCAGGAATATTCTTATCACCTTGAAATATAAATATATATATATATATATATATATGAGATTATTTTCACATTTCGTTATCAACAAATGTGGCGAAAAATACAGTAAATGTAAAATGCACAAAACCAACTTGTGTAATGTTTGGATTCAGTCTTTTCAGGTGAACTTTACTCATTTTCCCAATCATCTCCAAACTCTTCACTTTCAATTACTACTTTTCTTATTTCTTCTGTAAGAAAAACATTTAAATGTAATGCTAGAAGTTAAATGATACTCTAACATTAATAGAATGGAAGAATCAAATACTTAATAATCTACAGATATTTACACTTTTACAATTATGTCATTTACCAGAGCGACATACACTTTCATATTTGTTTGTGCTTGTGCTGGTCCCCTGTGGGAATTGAACCAACAACCCTGGGGTTGCAAGTGCCAAAACAGCTTCAAATTGTCTCGTTCATACCTCCCCTCCTCTCCCCTGTAACTATTCCCCAGGTCGTTGCTGTAAATGAGAGAATGTGTTCTCAGTCAACTTACCTGGTAAAATAAATTTAAAGCAACAACACAATTTGAAGTCGTTTGGGGCAAGGTCCTTACAAGCCATTAGAAACAAACATTGATTGGGTGTGTGGATACAGTGGGAACATGTGGGTCTGAGGAAGTGTGATGTCATTAATGTTTGTTGAAATGTTTGTAAATGTTAAGTTGTCTGTTTTGTCTATGTGTGTTTTTATTGTAAAAAGAAGAAAAGAAACTGAAGTAAAATGTGTGTGTGTGTGTGTGTGTGAAGAAACATTTCATTGTAGCCCTATCCGTATAGGCTCCTACCCGTGTGTAGAGAAATGGTTAATTGGACACAACTTGACAGGGAATAATAAGACCAGCAGACACTAGTTCCTCCGTGGAATGAGTTTGACACCCCTGGTCTAGTCTTACTTTGTACATACTTAGACCATTGCTGTTGGTCACAAACGGCTGGTTTCCCTAGGGCAGATTAAAGCTACAATCTGGCCGTTTTGGTAATACAGCTGATGGATGGGGTCACGCCTCTCTAATCCAAATTAGCCAGCGTTCTGGATGAGACTGGCAGTCCATTTAGTCCAGGACTATGCTTAATCTGTGTCAGGGAAACAGGCCCTAAAAGTACCGTTAACATCTGATATGAATGCCTGTTTTTGCTTCTTTTTTTTTATGTGTGTTGTATTTCCAGTTTGTGACAGAAGGGTCAGACCAGGCACTTGCCAAGCCTGTGGTGGAGTACTGTGTGGTGTGTGGAGACAGGGCCTCAGGTAGGAAGGAAATACAGTTGAACTTGTACACGCATGCACACACACACACCCTCTCTTCTCCTTGTGTGACTGACTCTGTTCCCTCTCCTCTTTACCCAGGCCGTCACTACGGGGCAGTGAGCTGTGAGGGCTGTAAGGGTTTCTTCAAGCGCAGCATCAGGAAGAACCTGGTGTATACATGCCGGGGGTCTGGAGAGTGTGTCATCAACAAGCACCACAGGAACCGTTGTCAGTGCTGCAGACTGCAGCGCTGCATGTTCCTGGGCATGAAACAGGACTGTGAGTTATACCTGCCTCAATCACTTACTGACGTTCACATACTGAAATATCATGTCGATCAAACGTGGAAATCAGGGAGTCGTGTCCTCTCTGTTTGTGTCAACATCTGCAGTGTTCCACAACACCCTGAGTTGTTTTATTAGACAACATGTTTGAGAGGGATCGGTTTTGAGAAAGGTTGAGGTGCAGAATCGCTAATATTGATGCCATTATTTGGGATGGGTTTTCTGTAAATCAGTAATTCTGCCCAGTCTGACTGTATGTAGTCAATCTGTGAATCAGCATGCACATTAGCTAGCATGGTGGATCAACCCCCCCCCCCCCCCCCCCCCCCCTCCCCTTTCTCTGTCTGTGTAGCTGTCCAGTGTGAGAGGAAGCCGGTGGAAGTCTCCAGAGAGAAGTCTATCAACTGTGCTGCGTCTACAGAGAAGATCTACATCAGGAAGAACCTGTGTAGCCCCCTGGCTGCCACGCCCACCTTCGTCACTGACAAGGAGACCGCCAGGTACTACAAGGAGACAGCCAGGTACTACAGCTGGCTTAAAGGGCCCCATTCACAATGAGCGATGACTGGGCCAACGACTAGCATCACTACTCTGGACGGTTCATAGAATATGTGGACAACTACAAATACCTAGGTGTCTGGTTAGACTGTAAACTCTCCTTCCAGACTCACGTTAAGCATCTCCAATCCATAATGAAATCTAGAATCGGATTCCTATTTCGTAACAAAGCATCCTTCACTCGTACTGCCAAAAATGCCCTCGTAAAACTGACTATCCTACCGATCCTTGACTTCGGCGATGTCATTTACAAAATAGCCTCCAACACTTTACTCAGCAAATTGTATGCAGTCAATCACAGTGCCATCCGTTTTGTCACCCAAGCCCCATATACTACCCACATCTGCGACCTGTATGCTCTCGTTGGCTGGCCTTTGTTACATATTCGTCGCCAAGCCCACTGGCTCCAGGTCATCTATAAGTCTTTGCTAGGTAAAGCCCCGCCTTATCTTAGCGCACTGGTCACCATAGCAATACCCAACCGTAGCAAGAGCTGCAGCAGGTATATTTCTCTGGTCATTCCAAAAGCCAACACCTGCTTTGGCTGCCTTTCCTTCCAGTTCTCTGCTGCCAATGACTGGAACAAATTGCAAAAATCACTGAAGCTGGAGACTTATATTTCCCTCACCAACTTTAAACATCAGCTGTCAGAGCAGTTTATACCAACCATTGCACCTGTACACAGCCCATCTGTAAATATCCCACCCACCTACCTCATCCCCATATTGTTATATATATATATTTTTCTCTTTTGCACTCCAGTATTCTCTACTTGCACATCATAATCTACACATCTATCACTCCAGTGTTAAGGCTAAGTTTAAATTATTTCGCAACTATGGCCTATTTATTGCCTTCCCTCCCTAATCTTACTACATTTGCACACACTGTACATATACAGTCAATAACGCAATAGAAAAATATGTTTGTTTATCCCATCTGTGTTGTTTCTGTCGCGCTGCTTTGCTTTGTCTTGGCCAGGTCACAGTTGTAAATCAGAACTTTTTCTCATCTGGTCTACCTGGTTAAATAAAGGTGAAATAAAATTTTAAAAAAACTCAAATGTATTTCAATTAGGAAGTTGGGTTGAAGTGGCTGAATATAGGCGCATGAGGGTCGTACCAAACACTGCCTCAAAACCCACATAGAGCTAACGGAGGAGTATGCCCTATGTGGGATGCATTGCCGGGTTAGGTGAGAATTCCATCTAGGGCACAGTTTTTCCAAAGTTATTTATCTGGATTTTGCTTATCGGACAGGATTAATTGCATAGAATGAATAGAACGGGAGTCCCCATTCAAGTCAATGATTCGTCCGTTCTGTCATTCTATTTCTATGAATTTCAAAATCAAATCAAATTTATTTGTCACATACACATGGTTAGCAGATGTTAATGCGAGTGTAGCGAAATGCTTGTGCTTCTAGTTCCGACAATGCAGTAATAACCAACGAGTAATCTAACCTAACAATTCCAAAACTACTACCTTATACACACAAGTGTAAAGGGATAAAGAATATGTACATAAAGATATATGAATGAGTGATGGTACAGAACGGCATAGGCAAGACGCAGTAGATGGTATCGAGTACAGTATATACATATGAGATGAGTAATGTAGGGTATGTAAACAAAGTGGCATAGTTTAAAGTGGCTAGTGATACATGTATTACATAAAGATGCAGTAGATGATAGAGTACACTATATACATATGAAATGAATAATGTAGGGTATGTAAACATTATATTAAGTAGCGATGTTTAAAGTTTCTAGTGATATATTTGACATCAATTTCCATCAATTCCCATTATTAAAGTGGCTGGAGTTGAGTCAGTGTGTTGGCAGCAGCCACTCAATGTTAGTAATGGCTGTTTAACAGTCTGTTAGACATTTAATCTTATCGGCGAGCTGGATCACTTTTGAAAAACTGGGCCCAGGTCATCAGGAGGTATCAGCCAATTTTAGCTCGTGAGCCAGCATTCCATAACTGTAGGTGGCAGTAAATTGCCAACCTTGGCTTTATACATGTTCTGACAAGACACTCCAGGTGGCAGTAATGCACGCTTTGTTTATTTACCAACTCTTAGAAGTAGTAGTAGAAGAAGAACATTGAGTACTTCAAAATGGAGATGGCCTAAATGTTCTCACAGGAGCCATAATGGGACACATGCAAAGAAGAGGCCTCTTTCGTTCTCTGTGTCAGGCAGGGCCTAAAACATGTATATATTTTTTTACAACAGCCACTGAGGCAGGTAGATTAAACAATCTACCAACCACTGATTTTTTTACCATTCAAAATATTTGTTTTGCCATAATTACACACAAAAAATGGATGAGCATGCTTAGTGATGTTTCTAAAACAAGTAATGTATTTCTAGTAAGAAGTAATATTGTTAGATTGTATTTAATATTCTGTGACCGAAGTATATTTAACAAAAATATTAGACACAAATGTCTACCTGCTCCTTTAACGTTACCTTGGTAACAAGGCCACTTGAGTCATCATGTGTGCCTGTGAGAATGTCGCTAGTAGAGGCCAACGATGTCTCTTTTTTGCTAGCAGTGGGAGCATACTCAAAACAGAAAATCAACCAAGCTTGTGAACAAAACAATGTAATTAGCCAAGGAACACGAGGACCAAGTCTCACTTTAGAAGTTGTTCGAGTAAATTAGACCAACTTTTATGCCTGTGCCCATTGTGTCTAAAAAAAAAATTGAATCTTTCAGTGCTCACTGCCCCCCCACAAAGGCAGTGTTGCTCCGCGAGGTGGGATAGCTCTAATGTTAGGATTCAGATTTCTTTGTGCATTACCAAAATGTCAGAAATACTTTGAGAACAGCTATCTGCAGCATTTATTTAGCAAATAAATCACAACTGTCACTGCCCATACTTGACTATTTTTTTTATTAAAGCCTTGCACTGTAGAGCCCAGAGTGTTGCCACGCCAACGTGGCTGGCGAATTAGACATTCTTTACCGCCAATGCCAAAATCTACCCGCGTTTTGGCAGGTGGCGGGTGTTAATTTTAGGCTCTGATGCTATGGTTATTTGTCCCCCGCCCCCCCCCCCCAAGTTTTCAGAGCCAAAAATAAACATTTGAAATGATTATGGTTTAAATATTATATCTGTTTGGGCTTCTTGCGGTCAATTTTGCAGTGTATATATTATTAGTCATTACTTTCCGGCCCCCCGAAAATCCACCCAAGAAAGGCTCGACCCGTGGCTGACCCCTGCTTCAGCAGTGGCAATTGGCATAATAGGTCTCTCCTCCCCTTCATCTGATTGGACAATACTTGACAGGTGAAAACAATATGGTGGTAATAGCTCACCAGTTAGACTGGGGTTCACTTGGTGGTTTTCATTCAGATCATTGCAGATGAAGACCAGGAGATGTGGAGAGCGTAAACAGAATGAGGACCGCCTATTTTCACCAACCAACTGTACAGCCGTTTGAGATCTCTGTGATTGGAAGGTAGAATTGAAGTGTGTTGTTTGTGTTTGCAGGTCAGCCAGTTTGCTGGAGTCGAGCATGCTCCTGAACATCCAGCAGCCTTTTCCCAAGCTAGAGAACACCATCCTGGTCCCCACATCCCCTGAATCGGTGAGTAACTGCAGCACACAACAGATGGCTGGCTTTCATTTGGTAATTGCTAAGGCAGTTTTTCCCAACCCTGGTCTTCCAGTACCCCCAACAGTGCACATTCTTACAAGCACACATGATAATCCTCAAACCCTCAATGAGTTAAATTAGGTGTGCTTGTCCAAGGCTACAACACTGTGTTGGGGGTACTGGAGGACCAGGGCTGGGGGTACTGGAGGACCAGGGCTGGGGGTACTGGAGGCCCAGGGCTGGGGCTACTGGAGGCCCAGGGCTGGGGCTACTGGAAGCCCAGGGCTGGGGCTACTGGAGGACCAGGGCTGGGGCTACTGGAGGACCAGGGCTGGGAAACACTGTTGGGGGTACTGGGAAACAATGTTGGGGGTACAGGAGGACCAGGGCTTGGGGAACACTGTTGGGGGTACTGGAGGACCAGGGATTGGGGGTACTAGAGGACCAGGGCTTGGGGAACACTGTTGGGGGTACTGGAGGACCAGGGCTTGGGGAACACTGTTGGGGGTACTGGAGGACCGGGGCTTGGGCTTGGGGAACACTGTTGGGGGTACTGGAGGACCAGGGCTGGGGGTACTGGAGAACCAGGTTTGGAGAACACTGTGCTAAGGGTTGGTATATTATCAAGAACATGTTCTTTAAAATCTGATACAAAACATTTGCAAATAACAAAGTTACCATTGTCAATAAAAAACACATAATTAACATTCTTTAATAGATGGCTTTGTGTGTATTGTTCATTGGCATCTGCGTTATTTTCAACATTTTCAAACACGATTCAACAGAGCATTTTCTAAACAGATTCCACAGAACATGATTGAGAATATAGCATTCTGTTGCTAATATGTCATTCTGACCTGGCTGCCTCAAGAACCTCCTACACAGTCTCTAATACAAAATGTGTGACAGACAATATCCTGTGTGCCCCTCTGTAGAATGACCTGGCTTGTCTGGATGACATTTACAACATCTAGCAATTCAATCTTAAAATCATGAAGCTGAAATGGATAAAGTATCATATATACAGTTGAAGTTGGAAGTTTACATACATTTAGGTTGGAGTCATTAAAACTTGTTTTTCAACCACTCCACCAATTTATTTTTAACAAACAAACAATAGTTTTGGCAAGTTGCTTAGGACATCTACATTGTGCATGACACAAGTCATTTTTCCAACAATTTTTTACAGACAGATTATTTCACTTTTATAATTCACTGTATCACAATTCCAGTGGGTCAGAAGTTTACATACACTAAGTTGACTGTGCCTTTAAACAGCTTGGAAAATTCCAGACAATGATGTCATGGCTTTAGAAGCTTCTGATTGACATCATTTGAGTCAATTGGAGGTGTACCTGTGGATGTATTTCAAGGCCTACCTTAAAACTCAGTGCCTCTTTGCTTGACATCATGGGAAAATCAAAAGATATCAGCCAAGACCTCAGAAAAAAATTTGTAGACCTCCACAAGTCTGGTTCATCCTTTGGAGCAATTTCCAAACGCTTGAAGGTACCACGTTCATCTGTACAAACAATAGTATGCAAGTATAAACACCATGGGACCACACAGCCATCATACTGCTCCGGAAGGAGACGCGTTCTGTCTCCTAGAGATGAACGTACTTTGGTGCGAAAAGTGCAAATTAATCCCAGAACAACAGCAAAGGACCTTGTGAAGATGCTGGAAGAAACGGGTACAAAGGATCTATATCCACAGTAAAACGAGCCCTATATCGACATAACCTGAAAGGCCTCTCAGCAAGGAAGAAGCCACTGTTCCAAAACCGCCAATTTTTGGAGAAATATCCTCTCGTCTGATGAAACAAAAATAGAACTGTTTGGCCATAATGACCATTGTTATGTTTGGAGGAAAAAGGGAGAGGCTTGCAAGCCGAAGAACACCATCCCAACCGTGAAGCACGGGGGTGGCAGCATCATGTTGTGGGGGTGCTTTGCTTCAGGAGGGACTGGTGCACTTCACAAAATAGATGGCATCATGAGGAAAGGACAATTATGTGTATATATTGAAGCAACATCTCAAGACATCAGTCAGGAAGTTAAAGCTTGGTCGCAAATGGGTCTTACAAATGGACAATGACCCCATCATACTTCCGAAGTTGCGGCAAAACGGCTTAAGGACAACAAAGTCAAGGTATTGGAGTGGCCATCACAGAGCCCTGACCTCAATCCTATAGAAAATTTGTTGGCAGAACTGAAAAGTGTGTGCGAGCAAGGAGGCCTACAAACCTGACTCAGTTACACCAGCTCTGTCAGGAGGAATGGTCCAAAATTCACCCAACTTATTGTGGGAAGCTTGTGGAAGGTTACCCAAAATGTTTAACCCAAGTTAAACAATTTAAAGGCAATGCTACCAAATAGTAATTGAGTGTATGTAAACTTCTGACCCACTGGGAATGTGATGAAATAAATAAAAGCTGAAATAAACCATTCTCTCTACTATTATTCTGACATTTCACATTCTTAAAATAAAGTGGTGATCCTAACTGACCTAAGACAGGGAATTTTTACTCTGATTAAATGTCAGGAAGTGAAAAACTGAGTTTAAATGTATTTGTCTATGGTGTATGTAAACTTCTGACTTCAAGGAGATTAATAGACATTTAATGAGGAGATTAATAGACATTTTTTGATTATTAATAATGGAGCTGATTGTCCCTGGTGCCCCTCCTTAGAATGACCCGTGTCAGGACGACCTGAGCACGCTGGCCAATGTGGTGACGTCACTGGCCCACTTGAACAAGGCCCGGGAGATGAACGATGTCACCGACAGCAATGACCTGATGGGCGCGGAAGACACCCTTAGCAATGGAGACAGCTCCATGATGGATCTCCAAGGAGACGAACAGACTGCCTGTGACATCACCCGGTGAGGAGAGGTTTCATACAGAGTTTCTAGCCAGGGGGGGGGGTATTTGTTTGAAAATCGCTGTTTGTAAAATGTTTTAACACATGGGGTAGATCTTTTTAACTTAATATACATTTTCCGTTTTCACATAGACACTGGTACTGTGCTGGAAATAATGAATGTAAGGTTGAAAAGTGGTGGAATTGCCCTTTAACGTTCCTAGTTTGACTTGCCGGAGGGATGGGGGGGGGGGGGGCATGCTTAGTTAGGTTGTGCAAGACTCGCTGGGTTCAGATTTGCCATCAGAATAACCTGACTGTCGAGCTCGTGTTCTTAGGTACTGTGTTTCTTCTTCACTTGTTGAATCTCGGGTTTACAGAGGAACCACATACTGATCAGATCTGTTCTTTTATCTATTCATCTTTCCTTAATCCCTTTCCTTAATCCCTTTCCTTAATCCCTTTCCTTAATCCCTCTCTCCTCACCTCCTTCTCAAAATGTATTGAAGAAGGTCTGAGGGGAGCGAACGGTTGAGATGTAGCTGAGGAGATGATGGGGGGTTTTGGACCAATCAAGTTCCAGGAAAAGACTAGACAGTGGAGCCCCCTTAGGAATAATTAAGGGTCCTAAATCGTGAACTGACCTGTCCATTTTGTCTCCCCCACCACCCCAGAGCATTTGACACTCTGGCCAAGGCCCTGAACCCTGGGGACGGCTCAGCAGGAGACTCTCTGGAAGCCACCATGCAGCTGATGTCAGGAGACCAGTCTGGCCCCGTGGTGGAGCTGGAGGGGCCTCTACTCTCAGACAGCCACGTCCCCTTCAAGGTGAGGGTCTGGGGCGTAACACCCAGGGTCCATCCCAAATGGCACCCTATTCCCTATATAGTGCACTACTTTTGACCAGAGTCCAATGGGTCTGGGTTAAAAGTAGTGCACTGTATAGGGAATAGGGTGAAATTTGGGACACTACTCAGCGGGACAGGAGCTTACCATAACACCTGATTTTGAAAGTTCATTCAAATCAAATCAACGTTTATTTGACACGTGCGCCGAATACAACAGGTGTAGGTAGACCTTAGAGTGAAATGCTGAATACAACAGGTGTAGGTAGACCTTAGAGTGAAATGCTGAATACAACAGGTGTAGGTAGACCTTACAGTGAAATGCTGACTTACAGGCTCTAACCAATAGTGCCAAAAAGGTATTAGGTGAACAATAGGTAGGTAAAGAAATAAAACAACAGTAAAAAGACAGTGAAAAATAACAGTAGAGAGGCTATATACAGTAGAGAGGCTATATACAGACACCGGTTAGTCAGGCTGATTGAGGTAGTATGTACATGTAGATATGGTTAAAGTGACTATGCATATATGATGAACAGAGAGTAGCAGTAGCGTAAAAAGAGGGGTTGGCGGGTGGTGGGACACAATGCCGATAGCCCGGTTAGCCAATTTGCGGGGGCACTGGTTGGTCGGCCCAATTGAGGGAGTATGTACATGAATGTATAGTTAAAGTGACTACGCATACAAGATAAACAGAGAGTATCAGCAGCGTAAAAAGAGGGCTGGGGGGGGGCACACAATGCAGATAGTCCGGATAGCCATTTGATTACCTGTTCAGGAGTCTTATGGCTTGGGGGTAAAAACTGTTGAGAAGCCTTTTTGTCCTAGACTTGGCACTCCGATACCGCTTGCCATGTGGTAGTAGAGAGAACGGTCTGACTGGGGTGGCTGGGGTCTTTGACCATTTTTAGGGCCTTCCTCTGACACCGCCTGGTGTAGAGGTCCTGGATGGCAGGCAGCTTAGCACCAGTGATGTACTGGACCATACACACTACCCTCTGTAGTGCCTTGCGGTCGGAGGCCAAGCGATTAAAGTTATCTTGAAGAAAGGTAGATGTAGTCTCAGTGTGTCTTTTTAAAAAGAGTCATTCAAGAATCATGAGGGACTAAACCAGGATTATAAAATGTACTTAATTAATCAATCAACTTTCAGACTTGTCTCTAATGTCTAGGCCCATTCTTTCTCTCTCTATTGCTACCTCTTGTTTAACATGTTTAGAATGGTTGGAGTGATAGGCTGAGATGTTTAGAAACTGTTCAAGACTCCTATCTATTTATCTCTATCGCTCTCTCTCTCTCTCTCTCTAGCTGATGATGCCGTTGCCCATGCCGGAGTACCTTAATGTGAACTACATCTGTGAGTCAGCCTCACGGCTCCTCTTCCTGTCCATGCACTGGGCACGCTCCATACCTGCCTTCCAAGCCTTGGGGTGAGTACCTAGCTACATGCGTACCGCTGTGATTCTATTAGTCTACATTCATCTATCTAATGTAGTTGTAACCTTATATATCTGTTTATCACTAAGTCTTTTCCTGCCTACTGACCAAAAGCAGTGAACCAAAATGCAGATAAATTGTATAATGTGTTATACTCCATGATTTAAAAAAAATAATGTCCCCACTGGTTTTGTATCTGTTAAATTATCAAATACAATGCTAAATCATCAAGTAAAAATATACATCATCATATTATATATACTTAAGAAATAAGGCCCGAGGAGGTGTGATATATTGACCGATTATCACACACCTCAGAGGTGCCTAATTGCTATTATAAACTGGTTACAAATGTAATAACAGCAGTAAAACTAAACGTTTTGACATACCATGGCTTTCAGCCAATCAGAATTCAGGGCTCAAACCACCCCAGTTTTTTTTTATACATTTTTACTGATGTAATAAATCCTGTTAATTTCTATCTCCCCAGTGGTCAGGATAATGACATTAACCTGATGAAGGCCTGTTGGAACGAGCTGTTTGCTCTGGGCCTGGCTCAATGCTCCAATGTCATGAACGTCTCCACTATCCTGGCTGCCATCATCAACCACCTTCAGACCAGCCTGCAAGATGGTACAGGAGGTGATGGTGAAAATCAATACAATTATTTATTCATCATCAATATTTACAATAATTGCCAGCAAAGATGCTTTTAGGTTTTTCGGTGGGATTGGGATGAAGGGGAGTGAGGGTTGTAAAAACTTCATTTTCTATGTATTTCTGTTGGCTGAGGATTTTATTATTGTTGAATAAAAGATTGATTACCTTTTTTTTATTTTTATTTTTGAAGTGTCTACAAAGCAGCATGTATTATCATGTTTCATTGACTTGTCCCCCCCCCCTACAGAGAAGCTGTCCCCAGAGAGAGTGAAGCTGGTAATGGAACACATCTGGAGAATGCAGGAGTTCTGTAACAGCATGGCCAAGCTGTCCCCTGACGTTTACGAATACGCCTACCTGAAAGCCATCATCCTCTTCAGCCCTGGTGAGTAGGGGGAAGAGGGGAGAAGGGACGGAGAGAGGAGCTTTAGAGGTTAACTATGGGATGTTGTCATGAAAGAACGACGCGTGATGCAACTCACAGCTGCGAGGGAGAAAAAAAAGTGCTATCGTTGGCCACGTCCCAGAGCGTTTGCAAAGAAAAAAAAAACAACCGCGCACAAAATCATCACACGACGCCCACCCGGCCCGGCCAAGTGTTTAACACGGCACTAACCGCATCCATAGGATACAGTGTGACTGCTTTGAAGATTGGTCTGGAACACGGCCATTGGTTTAAACATGCAGACAGTGACTCTTATGCAGTGACATGACGAATTGTTCTGTGGATAAAAAAAAAACCAGTGTGTGTGTGTATCCCTGTGGCATATTAAGCTGCCCAGTCTCGCTGCCGGTGCGGTTCTGCTGTGCCATGGCTGCAGACAGTGACTCTGGTTGTGTATGTGGCCAGCTGGGAGGTGCTGGCTGCTTTTTAAGGGACCCGCTGAGACGACACGCTGACTGGCTAGATTTCTATCACACTTCGAGAAAGATGAGTCAAGATGACCATGACTGTTGGGCTGCTTCATCTTACCCTGGTGTCTGATGGGAAAACAAAAGAGAAGGTGCCTCTGTACATTCACACCTTCTTAGTGTAGCTGGGTGCTGCCAGTCAGCAAGGAGGGAGAGTGGGAAGAGAAGAAAACAACAGGCGAGCCATTCTTTTTTTCAGTTCTGTAACTACCTCAAAGACCTAGTTGTCTTCAGTACTGGTTGTGGGATTGGAGTAGTTTCATTATGTAAATGATGAGGGGGAAAGTGCTGATGAAAGAGAAAATGAAGGATATGTGATGTGATGGGGAATTAATTGTCAGGGGGAAAAGTGCTGTAACTGGTTTAAAACGTTGCGTTGACATGGCGACTTGTTCTCTGTTACACATCACTTCTTAGTGTAGCTAGGTGCTGCCCTTTCAGACAACAGTGCCCAGATTCTCAGCAAATTATTTCAACAAAGTGAAGTAACTCAGGTCTCTCTGTGGGTTAACTATGTAAACAAAGTCAATTAACTCAGGTCTGGCCTCCCAGGTGGCGCAGTGGTTAAGGGCGCTGTACTGCAGCGCCAGCTGTGCCATCAGTCCCTGGGTTCGCGCCGAGGCTCTGTCGTAACCGGCCGCGACTGGGTCCGTGGGGCGACGCACAATTGGCCTAGCGTCGCCCGGGTTAGGGAGGGCTTGGTCGGTAGGGATGTCCTTGTCTCATCGCGCACCAGCGACTCCTGTGGCGGGCCGGGCGCAGTGCGCGCAAGGTTGCCAGGTGCACGGTGTAGCCTCCGACACATTGGTGCGGCTGGCTTCCGGGTTGGATGCGCGCTGTGTTAAGATGCAGTGCGGCTTGGTTGGGTTGTGTATCGGAGGACGCATGACTTCCAACCTTCGTCTCTCCCGAGCCTGTACGGGAGTTGTAGCGATGAGACAAGATAGTAGCCACTACAACAATTGGATACCACGAAATTGGGGAGAAAAAGGGGTAAAATAAAAAAATAAAAAATGTAACTCAGGTCTCCCTGTGGGTTAACTATTTAAACAGTCAAGTAACTCAGGTCTCTCTGTGGGTTAACTATTTAAACAGTCAAGTAACTCAGGTCTCTCTGTGGGTTAACTATTTAAACAGTCAAGTAACTCAGGTCTCTCTGTGGGTTAACTATTTAAACAGTCAAGTAACTCAGGTCTCCCTGTGGGTTAACTATTTAAACAGTCAAGTAACTCAGGTCTCCCTGTGGGTTAACTATTTAAACAGTCAAGTAACTCAGGTCTCCCTGTGGGTTAACTATTTAAACAGTCAAGTAACTCAGGTCTCCCTGTGGGTTAACTATTTAAACAGTCAAGTAACTCAGGTCTCCCTGTGGGTTAACTATTTAAACAGTCAAGTAACTCAGGTCTCTCTGTGGGTTAACTATTTAAACAGTCAAGTAACTCAGGTCTCTCTGTGGGTTAACTATTTAAACAGTCAAGTAACTCAGGTCTCCCTGTGGGTTAACTATTTAAACAAAGTGAAGTAACTCAGGTCTCCCTGTGGGTTAACTATTTAAACAGTCAAGTAACTCAGGTCTCTCTGTGGGTTAACTATTTAAACAGTCAAGTAACTCAGGTCTCTCTGTGGGTTAACTATTTAAACAGTCAAGTAACTCAGGTCTCTCTGTGGGTTAACTATTTAAACAGTCAAGTAACTCAGGTCTCCCTGTGGGTTAACTATTTAAACAGTCAAGTAACTCAGGTCTCTCTGTGGGTTAACTATTTAAACAGTCAAGTAACTCAGGTCTCCCTGTGGGTTAACTATTTAAACAGTCAAGTAACTCAGGTCTCTCTGTGGGTTAACTATTTAAACAGTCAAGTAACTCAGGTCTCTCTGTGGGTTAACTATTTAAACAGTCAAGTAACTCAGGTCTCTCTGTGGGTTAACTATTTAAACAGTCAAGTAACTCAGGTCTCTCTGTGGGTTAACTATTTAAACAGTCAAGTAACTCAGGTCTCCCTGTGGGTTAACTATTTAAACAGTCAAGTAACTCAGGTCTCTCTGTGGGTTAACTATTTAAACAGTCAAGTAACTCAGGTCTCCCTGTGGGTTAACTATTTAAACAGTCAAGTAACTCAGGTCTGTGGGTTAACTATTTAAACAGTCAAGTAACTCAGGTCTGTGGGTTAACTAGTTAAACAGTCAAGTAACTCAGGTCTGTGGGTTAACTATTTAAACAGGCAAGTAACTCAGGTCTCCCTGTGGGTTAACTATTTAAACAGTCAAGTAACTCAGGTCTCTCTGTGGGTTAACTATTTAAACAGTCAAGTAACTCAGGTCTCTCTGTGGGTTAACTATTTAAACAGTCAAGTAACTCAGGTCTCTCTGTGGGTTAACTATTTAAACAGTCAAGTAACTCAGGTCTCTCTGTGGGTTAACTATTTAAACAGTCAAGTAACTCAGGTCTCTCTGTGGGTTAACTATTTAAACAGTCAAGTAACTCAGGTCTCCCTGTGGGTTAACTATTTAAACAGTCAAGTAACTCAGGTCTCCCTGTGGGTTAACTATTTAAACAAAGTCAAGTAACTCAGGTCTCTCTGTGGGTTAACTATTTAAACAGTGAAGTAACTCAGGTCTCCCTGTGGGTTAACTATTTAAACAGTCAAGTAACTCAGGTCTCCCTGTGGGTTAACTATTTAAACAGTCAAGTAACTCAGGTCTCTCTGTGGGTTAACTATTTAAACAGTCAAGTAACTCAGGTCTCCCTGTGGGTTAACTATTTAAACAGTCAAGTAACTCAGGTCTGTGGGTTAACTATTTAAACAGTCAAGTAACTCAGGTCTCCCTGTGGGTTAACTATTTAAACAGTCAAGTAACTCAGGTCTGTGGGTTAACTATTTAAACAGTCAAGTAACTCAGGTCTGTGGGTTAACTATTTAAACAGTCAAGTAACTCAGGTCTGTGGGTTAACTATTTAAACAGTCAAGTAACTCAGGTCTGTGGGTTAACTATTTAAACAGTCAAGTAACTCAGGTCTCTCTGTGGGTTAACTATTTAAACAGTCAAGTAACTCAGGTCTGTGGGTTAACTATTTAAACAGTCAAGTAACTCAGGTCTGTGGGTTAACTATTTAAACAGTCAAGTAACTCAGGTCTGTGGGTTAACTATGTACATAAAGGGAGAGTTGCGCCCTTTCCTTTTGTTGAATCTAATTGTTCTGTGTGTCTTTGCCAAGAAATGTTTGATATGAAAACGCCTACTGCAAAATATAGTATACGACTATCCCCCCCACACACACACACACATTCTGAAATCAAATTTTTGTCCCCCCCCCCTCGGTTTTATTATTGGTATGTGATACAAAATGAGGCGACAGTGTGCCGAGCGGTTGGGTAGGCTGTTTGGAGTTTATCCAACTGAGTAAAAAAAATGAAATAATTATGTCCCCGTCCCCCCGAATTCTAAAAACAGCGGTTGCGCCCCGGACTGTCATGAAGGACAACTATAAAACTATAATAGCGGTGAAATGGAAACATGCACACTGTCAGGGACAGTTGTTTGGTAACTGTGGTGACTGATTCTGCGTTTCTCTTTGCTGTAGACCACATTTCCTTCTATTTAACGTGTGTGTGTGTGTGTGTGTGTGTGTGTGTGTGTGTGTGTGTGTGTGTGTCATAGACCACCCAGGTATAGACAACACCCTACAGATTGAGCGTTTCCAGGAGAAAGCCTACATGGAGTTACAGGATTATGTAACTCGGACCTACCCTGAAGACTCGTATCGGTCAGTAACATCTCATTATGCATCTCAATATAACATCTCATTACGCATCTCAATATAACATCTCATTACGCATCACTACATCACAATATAACATCTCATCACTACATCTCAATATAACATCTCATCACTACATCTCAGTATAACATCTCATCACTACATCTCAATATAACATCTCATCACTACATCTCAGTATAACATCTCATCACTACATCTCAATATAACATCTCATCACTACATCTCAATATAACATCTCATTACGCATCACTATGTCTCACTGTACATCACTGGCAAAGCATTGTGCTCTCTCTCTGTGTCTCTGTCTCTCCTCTATTAAATTGTCAATAGATGTATGGATATATTGTCCATTTAATAATGTCCCTCCCTCCCTCCCTCTTTCCCCTCAGGTTATCCAAGCTGTTGCTTCGTCTCCCTGCCCTGCGGCTTATGAGTTCAGTGGTGACCGAGGAGCTCTTCTTCACTGGCCTCATTGGCAACGTTCAGATAGACAGCATCATCCCTTACATCCTCAAGATGGAGACCACCGACTACAACAGCCAGGTGGCCACTGGCGTCTGACCTGACCCCACGCCGACCCTGGTTTAACACGGCAACCACCGACGTCACCATGGTAACAGCATCCCCGTGTTCACCATGGCAACATCACCTGCAGGCCCATCGTAGGCAAACGGCCATGGAAATGTTAACATTCTTAAGGGGGGGAGGGGGTAAAACTGCAGTGTCGTTCTGTAGGGCACACCATTAGCAAAACGTGTTGCGATGGACAATGAAAAGGGACATTTATTTTATTGGACAAGTTCAGGTAATACCTGCCTGTTTTTTGTTTTGTTTTTTCCCCCTGTTTTTGACAATTTCTTTTCCGTTTGGTGCCAACTGAACAGGAACCAGTTTGGTTGCATTTTGACCAGCCTCCCTCAACAGAATCTAAAGGTTTTCTCAATGGAATCTGATGATTTACTTCTTCAATGCTGAAACAATCCTCCTCTTTGTCCCCCCCCCCCCCCCCCCCCCTCCTGAATAGCTCAGAAGACTATTTAGTACACACAGATCGAGGTTATAGCTGGCTTGCTTAGCGTTGTCCTTTCACGAAAATGAACTTTGAATCCAGTCAAGCATCGTAGGGCTTTTTTTTTTATTCATGTGTACAGCATTATTTTATTCTTCCTCCTTTCATTTTGTGTTTTGTCTTTTGATGAGTGAACGGACAGAGGAGCCGTTTGCTTTTTTGTTTCTTTCAACCGCTCCCTCGTTTGCTTTCAACTTGCGCTTTTTCTTTTTTTGTAAAAATTTGAATTGCGGTTGTCATGATGATGATGATGATGATGATGATGATGATATTTGGTCAGTGTATTAAGGTTATAACCGTTTTTTTTAGATGTTATAGTTTGTTTGCCAGTCCGAAGGAACAGGCTTGCATCATGAGTCCTCTCTTCTTGAACGTGGAACATATGGAATATGCGACATGTGGAACTCATAGAATCGTGTGTGTGTGTGTGTGTGTATATATATATAAATATGTATATAGAAAGAAATGAAGAAAAAGCTATCATGGGCAATAGCTTATTACAATAATTCCAGCTTTTGGACATGTACATGTAGTTACTAAAACATTTGTGAAGTCAGTTGAAAATAAAATTGAAACTTTCAATGGTCAATCACATTTATTTTACAATAAATTTCAAAAAAAAAAAAAAAAAATCACCTTTTCAATGAGGTGTTTCCTTTTTTTATGATATCTGCATTAGCTTTTCATATCGAAGGGGAATCGTGTTATGGCGTCACTTGAGCGACACAAGATACTTCTGTGTACGTACTGGATGTTAGTGGATTCGGCTATTTCAGCCACACCCGTTGCTGACAGGTGTATAAAATCGAGCACAAAGCCATGCCATCTCCATAGACAAACATTTTTGCAGTAGTTGTGGCCTTGTTGATTGAAGAGCTTAGTGACTTTTAATGTGGCGCCATCATAGGCTGCCACCTTTCCAACAAGTCAGTTTGTCAAATTTCTTCCCTACTAGAGTGGACCCGGTCAACTGTAAGTGCTGTTGTTGTGAAGTGGAAACGTCTAGGAGCAACAACGGCTCAGCTGCGGAGTGGTAGGCCACACAAGATCACAGAACGGGGACTGCCGAGTGCTGTAGCGTGTAAAAATCGTCTGTCCTCTGTTACAACACCTCCTACTGAGTTCCAAACTGCCTCTGGAAGCAACGTCAGCACAATAACTGTTTGTCGGGAGCTTTGTGAAATGGGTTTCTATGACCAAGCAGCCGTACACAAGTATAAGATCACCATGTGCAATGAACACCTTTGGGATGAATTGGAACGACTGCGAGCCAAGACTAATCGGCCAACATCAGTGCTTGACCTCACTAATGCTCTTATGGCTGAATGGAAGCAAGTCCTCTCAGCAATGTTCCAACATCTAGTGGAAAGCCTTTCCAGAAGAGTGGAGGCTGTTATAACAGCAAAAGGGGGACCAACTCCATATTAATGCCCATGATTTTGGAATGAGATGTTCGACGAGCAGGTGTCCACATACTTTTGGTCATGTAGTGTACGATGGTGGTTCAACTGGTCTGTACAGGTAGGTTAGGCTACATTCAGGGTCAATTAGGAGGGAGAGAGAATTCCAGAGTTCAATGACTTTACATATGGGTCCCAGATACTGATCAAAGTCTTGGATTCAAAATTCAAACGATTCTACATTTGAAGTGCTTTATTGTCCAGGACCATGCTTAATCTGAGTCTGGGAAACCTGACTTTAAGATTTATTGATGGTGAACCCCCCCCCCCCCCCCCGTCCAAGCTTTTATTCGTATTCAAAAAGTTTGATAACTAATTTATGGAATGCCTGTGTTGCAATTCCATGGTAAAAGAATGATGATGACATTTGGGGTGTGTTCGTAAATTCAATCTGGAGTGACAGAGTGCGCTCAAGAGTGCCCACTGGGTGTTCGTAAATGCAGAGCGTTCAGAACGCCCACTGGACGCTCTGGTCGAGGAGTAGTGTTGATCCGAGCGTTCTGACCTCACAACGGCAGTCAAGCACCCAAGCTAACTGGCTAATGTTGGCTAGCTTTCTAGCTACTTCCAGACACATGAGAGAACACCTCACTCTGACCATTTTACTCTCCCTAACAGAGCTGGTTAGGCCGTTCATGTTATCCAGAGCGTTGGTGATTAACTGCTGCTGCCAACAATTTAATGACGCTTTTTTTTTGCCGACATTTACTGACATCGGCCATGTTCAACGGGGGTTCAGCGTTTTGTAAATGTGTCAATTATTCTGTGCTCTAGCACGCTCAGACGAGTGCTCTGAAATTGGAGTAGATAGCCAGAGTGAATTTACGAACGCACCCTTGATGATGTAACCATTAAGCGGAGATTGTGTTTACCTCCAATTCACCCCATCTACAGATCAATATCAGGGCAATTCCATGGTAATAGATTCCAAGGTAACAGATTTTTCACTTTAAAATGTATGTCAAACAAAAAACAATGATTGCAAAGTTACACAAACCGTACAACTCAATGCACAAGGATGAATTTGAACCTTTTCCACACAAAAAAATGGTGCAAAATCACATTTCCTTGAAGAACAGTGCAGAATGACGGTTTGCTCTGTTTTTGCTGTCATTCTGTTACCAAACGTTACATCTGCACTATTCTTCAAGTACAGGGCATTCGGGAAGTATTCAGACCACTTCACTTTTTCCACATTTCGTTACGTTACAGCCTTATTATAAAATGTATTCAATAATTTTTTTACCTCATCAATCTACACACATTCACCCCATAATGACAAAGCAAAAACAGGTTTTCAGAAATGTTTGTAAATGTATTACAAATAAAAAACACACACCTTATTTACATAAGTATTCAGAACCTTTGAGACTCTAAATTGAGCTCAGGTGCGTCCTGTTTCCATTTATCATCCTTGAGATGTTTCTACAACTTTATTGGAGTCCACCTGTGGGAAAGTCAATATATTGGACATAATTTGGAAAGGCACACACCTGTCTATATAAGGTCCCACAGTTGATAGGGAATGTCAGAGCAAAAACCAAGCCATGAGGTCGAAGGAATTGTCCGTAGAGCTCCGAGACAGGATTATGTCGAGGCACAGATCTGAGGAAGGTTACCAAAACATTTATGTAGCATTGAAGGTACCCAAGAACACAGTGGCCTCCATCATTCTTAAATGGAAGAAATTTAGAACCACCAAGACTCTTCCTAGAGCTGGCCACACGGCCAAACTGAGCAATTGGGGGAGAAGGGCCTTGGTCAGGGAGTTGACCAACAACCCCATGGTCACTCTGACAATTGGGGGAGAAGGGCCTTGGTCAGGGAGGTTACCAGTTAAAGAACCTCAGCCCGCTTGTAGTTTGGCAAAAGGCACCTTAAGGACTGTCAGACCATGAAAAACAAGATTTTCTGGTCTGATGAAACCAAGATCGAACACTTTGGCCTGAAGGCCAAGCGTCACGTCTGGAGGAAACCTGGCACCATCCCTATGGTGATGCATGGTTGCCTCTAGTATAATGCTGTGGGGATGTTTTTCAGCTGCAGGGACTGGGAGACTAGTCAGGATTGAGGGAAAGATGAATGGAGCAAAGTACAGAGAAATACTTGATGAAAACCTGCTGGAGAGTGCTCAGGACTTCAGACTGGGGTGAAGGTTCACCTTCCAACAGGACAATAACCCAAGCACACAGCCAAGACAGCACAGGAGTGGCTTCAGGACAAGTCTCTGAATGTCCTTGAGTGCCCCAGTCAGAGCCCGGACTTGAACCCAATCGAACATCTCTGGAGAGACCTGAAAATAGCTGTGCAGCGACGCTCCCCATCCAAGCTGCCAGAGCTTGAGAGGATCTGCAGAGAAGAATGGGGGAACTCCCCAAATACAGATGTGCTTGTAGCGTCATACCCAAGAATACTCGAGGCTGTAATCGCTGCCAAAGGTGCTTCGACAAAGTACTGAGTAAAGGGTCACTTATACTTATGTACATGTGATATTTCTGTTTATAAAAAAAAAAAAAAAACGAACATTTTATTAAACCCTTATTTAACTAGGCAAGTCAGTTAAAAACAAATTTTTATTTTCAATGACGGCCTAGGAACAGTGGGTTAACTGCCTTGTTCCGGAGCAGACCGACAGATTTGTACCTTGTCAGGTCGGGGGATTCGAACTTGCAACCTTTTAGTTATTCATCCAATGCTCTAGCCACAAGGCTATCCTGCCGTCATTATGGATGTTGTGTGTAGATTGATGCGTATTTTACATTTTTTTTAAATCCATTTTAGAATAAGGCTGTAACGTAACAAAATGTAGAAAAAGTCAAGTGGTCAGAATACTTTCCGAATGCACTGTAAATGTGTTTTTATGCACATTTTTTGTGGATATTCTTAAAATGAATCCTTATGCATAGAGTTGGTTTGTTCAACTTTGCAATCATTGTTTTTTGTCTGACGTACATTTTAAAGTGAAAAATCTGAGTCTGCATCACTCTGTTACCATGGAATTTCACTGATATTGATCTGTAGATGAGGTGAATTGGAGGTAAACACATGCTCTCAGCTAAATGGTTACATCAAGTGTCCCATCAGCCTGTCCAACCCATACCCCCACTTGTATTCTGAGAGGCTATAAGCTATAAAGCTAAGAGATCTGTTTATAAGCAGCTTTATATAGGCTATGTATAGCCGCTAAAAGAGTCTATAGCGCAAAGGCTATAAGCATTTAAATTGTAATAGAATTTGAAAGAAGTGATATTGCTTAATTACATAGTTTTAGTAGGTGATACACGACATGAGAATTTCAATTTCAATTGATCATACTGCTGGACTGCTGATGTTTATTTAAATTGGGAAGATCACCAATCTGCATCAATGTTCTCTCTGTGAGGATCAGAAAAGGGACTATTATTTACCCACAATGCAGTCTTCCAGAGTCCCCGATGCTATTTCTGGTAGATTGGGTCTTCTTGGTGCATCATTTCTATTTAAAAGGTTTTGCAGTGGTGGCCACGATTAAAAATATATATATATAAATAGGGGAAACACTATTATTATAGCTCATCTGTTATCCACGACAGACTATTTCCATATCTGTACCTTGAATCTTTTCAATAATGCAAAACGTATATATCTCAAGGTATCTGATGGCTTCTTCTGGTGTTTATTATCCGTCTGATGTCTAAAGGTGGAAGAAGCGTCAGTGAAAGGGAGGGCATAGACTTACAGTTAGTCGTATTTGTCGATCAATATTTTATGAGGGGGTAGCAGGGACACACAGACACACACACACAACCCCTTATACACCCCTGTGTGTGTGTGTGTGTCACTATGACCCTGTCTACGCACACTGACTGTAGCCCTAATCCCTGCTTTGCTGTAGCCACCTGGTGAACGCGTCCTACTAATGAAACTCATTGGTAAGCACATTAAAACTTGATGACCTAGTGAATACGTTGCTGGCTTGTGTTTGTCAGGTAGCCAGGGATCCAATATCCTCATATCTGATTGTACCAAGTCTGCAAGGCTCCTGAGTGGCGCAGTGGTCTAAGGCCCTGCATCTCAGTGCAAGAGGTGTCACTACAGGAATATGGTCCCTATTCCCTATATAGTGCACTACCAGGGCTCTGGTCCTTATTCCCTATATAGTGCACTACCAGGGCTCTGGTCCTTATTCCCTATATAGTGCACTACCAGGGCTCTGGTCCTTATTCCCTATATAGTGCACTACCAGGGCTCTGGTCCCTATTCCCTATATAGTGCACTACCAGGGCTCTGGTCCCTATTCCCTATATAGTGCACTACCAGGGCTCTGGTCCTTATTCCCTATATAGTGCACTACCAGGGCTCTGGTCCTTATTCCCTATATAGTGCACTACCAGGGCTCTGGTCCTTATTCCCTATATAGTGTACTACCAGGGCTCTGGTCCCTATTCCCTATATAGTGCACTACCAGGGCTCTGGTCCCTATTCCCTATATAGTGCACTACCAGGGCTCTGGTCCTTATTCCCTATATAGTGCACTACCAGGGCTCTGGTCCCTATTCCCTATATAGTGCACTACCAGGGCTCTGGTCCCTATTCCCTATATAGTGCACTACCAGGGCTCTGGTCCCTATTCCCAATATAGTGCACTACCAGGGTTCTGGTCCCTATTCCCTATATATAGTGCACTACCAGGACTCTGGTCCTTATTCCCTATATAGTGCACTACCAGGGCTCTGGTCCCTATTCCCTATATAGTGCACTACCAGGGCTCTGGTCCCTATTCCCTATATAGTGCACTACCAGGGTTCTGGTCCCTATTCCCTATATATAGTGCACTACCAGGGCTCTGGTCCTTATTCCCTATATAGTGCACTACCAGGGCTCTGGTCAAAAGTAGTGCACTATATAGGGAATATGGTGTCATTTCAGGCACAACCCAAGCATCACCAACAAATCAAGAGAGGAAGTATTACAGCAACAACACGCCTGTGTGGATAACAGATAAGGTATTCTATTCAGGTAAGGAAGACTTCCAACACCTTTTAAAAGCTCATTTATATTCTCACAGTTTCACAGTTGGAGAACCACCAAGTTGGGCGGATGAAACTAGTCGTAAACACTAAGCAATCTACGTGAATACGTTAATGAAAAAGGCTTGTGGAACTCGGCCAAGACTAGAATGGTTGGCCTGTTCCCAATCCCAGGGCCTCTGGTCCTGGTAGGGTGGATCTATTTGCGCAAAGAGTAAACACTCAAGGCACTGTCCTTTGTCCTTTTTGTTTCTAGTCCTTAATTGCTTTGAGGGCTAGCTTTGTTTGGTTTCATACTGGCTCCAGGGGGAATGGGTTAGATAAGGTGTGTGTGTGTGTGTGTGTGTGTGTGTGTGTGTGTGTGTGTGTGTGTGTGTGTGTGTGTGTGTGTGTGTGTGTGTGTGTGTGTGTGTGTGTGTGTGTGTGTGTGTGTGTGTGTGTGTGTGTGTGTGTGTGTGAGAGAGAGAGAGAAGAGAGACTACTGTGGCAGCCTACATTTGTCCTTTCAGATTGTATTATGGTGACATCAGTTTCTGTTGTTTAACACGTTTGGAATGGTTGGAGTAGTGATAGGATTGTGATAGGCTGAGACGTTTGACAAACTGCTCAAGTCACTGTCTCCAGTATGGTGGAGGGTGGAATGATAGCAGGAAAATGTTATAAGGACATTAATGACGCCCAAACCGATATTTAATTTCTGAATTTTTGGGGCAAGGGTTTGGTTAAGGTTAGGGTTAAGGTAAAGGTCAGTTGTAGGTTTTGGTTGATCAGTTTAAGCGTCGGTTGTGTCCTTAACCTCACCCACGGTAGAACGATAGGGTTAACCTCCTCCTCCTGCTCGGCAGACCTTCAACTGGGCGGAGTCTGAGTGCACATTGTTTAGTGTTTTCGGCTTGGGAAGGAGAGAGAGAGAATGGTCATATCAGTCTGTGTGAAGGGTCGGTCGACAAGGATCGTGTCAGACTACAAATGATGAAACATCGTGAACGGAACACTACACCGACTCAAATTCCTAAACCCAACCGCGAGACCGACTCGATGATTATGGCCACCGCTGACTCAGCAGTGAGAAGTTTATCAGAAGTCGAAAAATACCTTAACAGCCGGAACGAAATGGTAATAACGACTTTTTTTTCATTATTTATTCTACTCCACATAGCCTACGCTGCTCAAACGTTGGAGGCATTGTACTGTAATCGTCAACATAATGCAGCGAAAGCATCAATATGCGAACACCTGCTGTGTCCCAGTTTTCGTTCAAATCTGATCGAATCTGATTTTACTCACTGGGTCATTCATTTCTTACGTAGGCTTTTGCGCGCATGAATTGGTCTGCTATCTTAGCGTATTGAGGCTCTCTAGTATGTAGGCTACATTGTGTACCATTGCTTGTGTTCATTACATTTTAGGGTAACTTGGAGGTGTTTGCCTCATTTTCATTTAGTCTTCTATTATTTTCAGCCCTGTTCATATTTTTAACATATATATATTTTTTAAACACAATCATACCATTCAGAATTGCCAAATACATGTTTGGTTAATATTTGAGAAAATAATAAAATTGTATTTAACTATGATTGAATTTTTTAACAGTAAAAAAAACAACAACAAAAAAACACATAGTAGAATGGTTTTGGTTCAATGCAATGTGCCCTTCTCCTGTTGTCCAAAGCAATGTTCTGTTCTCTCTTCTCTGTTCCGTTTTCTGTTCTTCTGCTCTGATCTCTTACAATGGTTACTGCTCCAAATGACAGCTGGATGGACATGTTATGAGTCAGATAAATGTTTTAACAGCTGGATAGACATGTTATGAGTCAGATAATTGTTTTAACAGCTGGATAGACATGTTATGAGTCAGATAAATGTTTTAACAGCTGGATAGTTTTAGCTCATTCCATGTTATTACAATGTTACAGCTGTACAAGGATACTCAAATCCCCCAGGGTCTTATTGAATAACATGGACTTGTGCACATTATGTAAACGACTTGAGCACTTTGGTAAATGTCTTGATAGTTTACACCTTATTCGCAGTAGAGGATAAAACAACCTTATGTTTCAAGATGCATTTAAATGGTTGTAAATATCAGAGTGGCACAATTAAGGAAGTCATTGTTGAACACTGATCCTAATACTAGGCCATCATGCAAATCTAAAACAAAACCAGTCTTCTCTTATAGGCCACGCACACACACACACACACACACACACACACACACACACTGTTTCCTCCTGCCTGGAGCACGGTGTGTCTCGTGATTGTTTATGGAGACATTACAAACCAGAAAATCACTCAACTGTTAAAGCGAGAGCAAGTTATTTATCTTTCTGCTGTAGCGATCGTGCCCTCAGGGCAAATTACATTTCATGGATTAACTGATTTGTATGACTGTTGACGGATTGTTGGCAGACTGTTGACGGATTGTTGGCAGACTGTTGACGGATTGTTGGCGGACTGTTGACGGACTATTGACTGACTGTTGACGGATTCTTGGCGGACTGTTGACTGACTGTTGACGGATTGTTGGCGGACTATTGCCGGATTGTTGGCGGACTGTTGGCGGACTGTTGACGGACTGTTGACTGATTGTTGACTGACTGGTTATTTCCAGGCTGTTTATCATGTTTGAACCTGAGTGATGTCTTGACCTGGTTGTTAAAAGGTGTCAAGTCCAAGTTCCCTTTATTACATCACTCACTGTCTCTCCTTCACGATATGAGTAATAAATGAACATCCACATGGTTCATCTGTTGAAATTTATCACCTCAATTATAGCTACACAGATCCCACTTCAAGTCAAATTTTATTAGTCACATGCGCCGAATACAACAGGTGTAGTTGACCTTATTGTGAAATGCTTACTTACAAGCCCTTAACCAACAATGTAGTTCAAGAAATAGAGTTAAGAAAATATTTACTAAATAAACTAAGGTAAAAAAAAATAAATAAAAAGTAACACAATAAAATATCAATAACGAGGCTATAAACATTGAGTACCGGGAACCGAGTGCGGGGTACAGGTTAGTCAAGGTCATTTGTACATGAAGGTAGGGGTAAAGTAACTATGCATAGATAATAAACAGCGAGTAGCAGCAGCATAAAAACAAGGGGGGGGGTCTGTGTAAATATTCTGGGTGGCCATTTGATTAATTGTTCAGCAGTCTTATGGCTTGGGGCTAGAAGCTGTTAACCTGTCTGGGAACGGGGTTCCGCTAGCAGCCAATGAAATTGCAGGGCGCCAAATACAAATCGACAGAAATCTCATAAATCAAATTTCTCAAACATACAAGTATTAGGCACCATTTTAAAGATACAATTCTTGTTAATCCAGCCACAGTGTCTGATTTCAAAAATGCTTTACAGCGAAAGCTCCACAAACGATTATGTTAGGTCACCACCAAGTCACAGAAAAACCCAGCCATTTTTCCAGCCAAAGAGAGGAGTCACAAAAAGCACAAATAGAGAGAAAATTAATCACTAACCTTTGATGATCTTCATCAGATGACACTCATAGGACTTCATGTTACACAATACATGTATGTTTTGTTCGGTAAAGTTCGTATTTATATCCCAAAATCCCATTTTACATTGGCGTGTTATGTTCAGTAGTTCCAAAACATGCAGTGATTTTGCAGAGAGCCACATTAATTTACAGAAATACTCATTATAAATGTTGATGAAAATACATGTGTTTTCCATGGAAATATAGATAAACTTCTCCTTAATGCAACCGCTGTGTCAGATTTAAAAAAACTTTACGGAAAAAGCATAATCTGAGTATGGCGCTCAGAGCTCAAAACAGCCAAAATAAATATCTGCCATGTTGCGCAGTTAACATTAGTCAGAAATAGTATTATAAATATTCACTTACCTTTGATCCTCATCAGAATGCACTCCCAGGAATCCCAGTTCGATTTGATTTGTTCCATAAAGTCCATCAATTATGTCCAAATAGCTTCTTTTGTTAGGGAGTTTGGTAAACAAATACCTCTTGCCGTGAGGTAGCAGAGAGAAACGTTTATGACTGGTGACGGGAGTCTTTGAAAACAAATTGGGCCTTCCTCTGACACCGCCTAGTATATAGGTCCTGGATGGCAGGAAGCTTGGCCCTAGTGATATACTGGGCCGTACGCACTACCCTCTGTAGTGGCTTACGGTCGGATGCTGAGAATTTGCCATACCAGGCGGTGATGCAACCAGTAGAACCAGTCAGCTGTAGAACCTTTTGAGGATCTGGGGACAAATCTTTTCAGTCACTTGAGGGGGAAAATATTTTGTCGTGCCCTCTTCATGACTGTCTTGGTGTGTTTGGATCATGATAGTTTGTTGGTGATGTGGACACCAAGGAACTTGAAACTCTTGACCCGTTCCACTACAGTCCCGTTGATGTGAATGGGGTGTGTTTGGCCCTCCTTTTCCTGTATTCCACGATCAGCTCCTTTGTCTTGCTCATGTTGAGTGAGAGGTTGTTGTTCTGGCACCACACTGCCACACTGCCTCCTCCCTATAGGCTGTCTCATCATTGTCGGTGATCAGGCCTACCACTGTTGTGTCGTCAGCAAACTTAATGATCGTGTTGGAGTTTTTCTTGGCCACACAGTCGTGGGTGAACAGGGAGTACAGGAGAACACTAAGCACGCACCCTTGAGGGGCCCCTGTGTTGAGGATCAGTGTGGCAGATGTTGTTGCCTACCCTTACCATCTGGGAGCGGCCCGTCAGGAAGTCCAGGATCCAGTTGCAGAGGGAGGTGTTTAGTCCCAGGATCCTTAGCTTAGTGATGAGCTTTGTGGGCACTATGGTGTTGAACGCTGACCTGTAATCAATGAACAGCATTCTCACATAGGTGTTCCTTTTGTCCAGTGTGGGAAAGGGTGGAATGCGATTGAGATTGCATCATCTGTGGATCTGTCTAACACCAATGTCCTTAATGCATTGCACTGGGCTGCAATCCAACTGTAGGCCTATGCTTGGTATGCTTTATAGGCAAATGTATCTGCATTGATATACATGTTTTATTCCTTAACCTACCAAGGTTAATATAGTTTTGTGATTTAATATTTTCAGACATGATTTACAATTTGTTATTTAGTTTAAGTTTGATTAAAAAAAAACATTTATATTTATTTTGTATATTGCTTAGTTTCAGTTTTAGTGTTAATGACAGAAAGTAGCATATGCTACTTAGTGGGGGAGAGAGGGCAGAGCGGGAGGGAGGAGGGAGAGGGAGGAGGAGGGAGGCAGGGAGGAAGGGGGAGGGAGGAGGAGGGAGGCAGGGAGGAAGGAGGCAGGGAGGAAGGAGGCAGGGAGGAAGGGGGAGGGAGGAGGGAGGAGGAGGGAGGCAGGGAGGAAGGGGGAGGGAGGAGGAGGGAGGCAGGGAGGAGGGGGAGGGAGGAGCCATTTATGTGTTTTTAGGATGCCACTTCTCGCCACTGGGGGGTCAGTAAGACATAAGGCAATAGACATAAATCTCTGTATCTGTGTCATTATGGTGTCTATGAGAGCATGGGCAGCGCCATTGAGGCGGCCATCGCTGTCTTAAATAGTCAATTTTCTTCTTCACAAGTAAAATGAATTGGCTGATCCCTCCTGATGACCAGGCTGTCACGACTCCAACCGGGTCATCACGTCATGCCAACCGGGTCATCAAGTCATGCCAACCGGGTCATCAAGTCATGCCAACCGGGTCATCAAGTCATGCCAACCGGGACATCAAGTCATGCCAACCGGGACATCAAGTCATGCCAACCGGGACATCAAGTCATGCCAACCGGGACATCAAGTCATGCCAACTGGCTCATCAAGTCATGCCAACTGGCTCATCAAGTCATGCCAACCAGGACATCAAGTCATGCCAACCAGGACATCAAGTCATGCCAACTGGCTCATCAAGTCATGCCAACTGGCTCATCCCTGTTGGCTCATCAAGTCATGCCAACTGGCTCATCAAGTCATGCCAGCCGAGACACCAAGTCATGCCAACTGGGTCATCAAGTCATGCCAACAGGGACATCAGGAGGGATTAGCCAATGAAGTTGGAAGTCCCGCCCAGTTGACTAAATCAAAATGGCGAAAGTCCTCAATGACACTACACATGCTAACACAGACTTTTGGCCACTAGAGGACTCCATACAACTCCATGGCCAGGACATAGGTTTGGTTAGGTTTAAATATGAAAACTATCCTAATGTGACTTGGATTTAAAGGATAAGCACTCTTTGTTTTTACTTTAGTAGAAGATGTAAGAATAATCAAGTGCCTTTATCTGACAGAGGAAACAACAAATTAAGTTATGTTATGTAAAGCTATGTTTATGTAATATTAAACATGTATCACTGACTAACCCCTTCAAATAGGGTTTATGAAAACACCTGCAACAACGGCAAAAAACAATACAACACTTCTTCACAAATCTATCATGTCACAGCCAGCTTGTGTTTGTGTGTGTGTGTGTGTGTGTGGGGGGGGGTGTTTGTGTGTGTGTGTGTGTGGGGGGGGTGTTTGTGTTCAACCAAACACGATTTTCTGGTTTATCTTCGAGAAGACTCTTGTGTTCCAGAGAGGTGGATGTTCTGTTTCTCAAGTCTGATGACAGGCTGAATATTCTCTCCACAAATGCTTGGGATGCAGGGACAGAAACCAGATCCACTGCCACAGACAACAGATTAGAATAAACAACCATTCTTACCTGCCAGAACTGGAGAGGTGACATAGTAAACATTTCCCCCTTTGATCTTTTCCAGGTATTTAGCTCACACAGGTCACTTAATGCCCTGCCAGGTTGACCTTTCAAATGGACAGTGACCTCAGACGCAATCAGATCAAATTGTATTGGTCACATACACATTAGCAGATGTTATTGTGAGTGTAGCGAAATTCTTGTGCTCCTAGTTCCCGACAGTGCAGCAATATCTAACATTAAATCTAACAATTCCACAACAACAACCTAATACACATAAATCTACGTAAAGGAATGGAATAAGAATATATACACTACCATTAAAAAGTTTGGGGTCACTTAGATATTTCCTTGTTTTTGAAAGAAAAGCATTTTTTTTGTCCATTAAAATGACATAAAATTGATCAGAAATACAGTGTAGACATTGATAATGTTGTAAATGACTATTGTAGCTGGAAACGGCTGATTTCTTATGAAATATCTACATAGGCGTTGTCGTGTCTTTGGCTATGGCGGATTAAATGATATGACATGCTATTCTATAAAATCCTTTCTCTGTAATTAATATTACCTGATTGAGCTAATCATGTAAATGTAATTAACGAGAGAGTCAGGGCACCACAAAATAATATTTATAGAGCTGTTATCTTCCGAATAAACTCTTAAAGACCTAGTAATATTTTCCATCAATAGCAGTCAATATTAATCGTCACCTTAATTCAGTCTCATCTGAATGTTGCAAATTCTTGGTTATCTTCAAGAACCCTGGCTAACAAGTTGAACCAGCAATGCAAAATTGGGTTTAATTATTTATTTACTAAATACCTAACTAATCACACAGAATTACATATACAAAGAATGAATCATACCTTGATTACAAATTACGTCATAAAGGAAAACGTCCCTGTCGGGCAGAACAGATATGACAGCTGGTTACACAAAGAAAAGGGGCTGGGTTTTAGTGAAAGAGCGGGAAGACTGAGGAACAAAGGGGAAGCGATGTCTCTATCGTAAATACAGTATCTTATGCATTCTAAATTACCGCCCATTTGAAAAAGGAAAATGCAATAAATATTCACTCTGAGCTGCGCTTCGGTAGGTTGGTGGTAGATGGAAGGCTGTGTTGCCCAACCGAGTCCTATGTCTCTGGTGGTCAATTGGATACGTTGTAGTAACGTCGTTGTGTGGTAGACGGGGTACTCTGTCTGTTCTTTCCTAGCCCACGTTTGCAGCTGCTGTTGCTAACTCAACGGCTAGGAGGTATCACTTCTGTAGTGAATAAGAGTTCAAAGTTCATACCATTCGCAACCAAAGCTCACGCTGATGTTGGCTTAGTTCTGTAGTTGACATGTTAGTCCTTTTAACGCAGAGGCTGCAGACTTCACGTACTTGGAACAGGAGGTTACATTTTCGTCAAGGCTTTATATAGTGGTGTGTTTGAAAAGTTTTATAACCCATGTCTCTTTCACAGGGGCGGGCCACTGATTGAGCAGAGCCCTAACCTTATGAAAACCCAAATCTCTCATTTGGAAGCTAAAATTACATTTAATCTCTTCACCAATACTTTTATATTCAAACATTTAAATTGAACAACAATTCCATGTGAATCCGATAACTACAATGTGCAGACTTTCCACTGTAGAGTTTATGTCATCCTATCATCAATGAGAATGTCCCAGATGACAACCGAACTGACGTCATATTCATTAAGTACCACCGCATATGTTCAATTGGTCGGATTACCAGAATATAGTTCATTTCCCCCCACCTTCTGATGTTCCCAGAATCTCTATGTTAACCAAAGGATTTTCAAATGTCAAATCAGTAGGGTAGAGAGAGGAAAAAGGGGGGAGAGGTATTTATGACTGTCATAAACCTACCCCCAGGCCAACGTCATGACAGTGTACAGAGGCCATTATCAGCAACCATCACTCCTGTGTTCCAATGGCACGTTGTGTTAGCTAATCCAATTTATAATTTAAAAGGCTAATTGATCATTAGAAAACCCTTTTGCAATTATGTTAGCACAGCTAAAAACTGTTGTTCTGATTAAAGAAGCAATTAAACTGGCCTTCTTTAGACTAGTTGAGTATCTGGAGAATCAGCATTTGTGGGTTCCATTACAGGCTCAAAATGGCCAGAAACAAAGACCTTTCTTCTGAAACTCGTCAGTCTATTCTTCTTCTGAGAAATGAAGGCTATTCCATACGAGAAATTGCCAAGGAACCGAAGATCTCGTACAACGCTGTGTACTACTCCATTCACAGAACCGTGAAAACTGGTTCTAACCAGAATAGAAAGAGGAGTGGGAGGCCCCGGTGCACAACTGAGCAAGAGGACGTTCTCTAGATTTTCCTCAAAGTTTAGAATGAAGAAAAACTCAAGCTAAACATAATTTATTATGCTTTTTTTGTTGTATTTTTGCACCCAAAGATAATAGTTTCAGGATTGTTTTAGTTTTGAACTTTTTTATTTTATTTTTCAATTTCAGTTCACTAAATAGTTTTTCCAATTTATATTTTTTTAGTTTCAGTTTTTGTTTACTATAATAACCCTAATAATAATACTTATCTTTCCTGTTCTTGCCAGTCAGACAACCTTTAACCAGGATGCAATATTGCTGAACATTATGAGGCCTATAACTCAAACTGTGGTTATGTACCTTGATAATCCCCCACTGACTAAGAGCTCAACATATTAAGACGTCATAACTCAACTAGCGGTTATACTTAATGACACTGATTAAAGTTTCACATTCGTTAGTTGTCTGACTGGTTCTCATTTCTTCTTCGTTACCTCCTTACTTCTTTACCCTGCGTTTATGCTTAACTTCCTTCTTTCTGCCGATAATGAATTACCTGTACTTAATCTATGCTAAGTCAGGTTTTCACAAGCCTTTATAACTATACCTACTCCTATACTATACTACTACAGCTTCAACATTCACAAGCTGTCGGACTGGGGCTTACTTATTTCTTTAAGTTCCTCACACTTCATTCATGTTTACTCCAGCCACCCAAGCCATAGACTGTTCTCTCTGCTCCCGCGCGTCAAGCAGTACCAGTGCATCAAGTCTGACACCAACAGGCTCCTGAACAGCGTCTATCCCCAAGCCATAAGACTGCTAAATAGCTATAAAAAAATGGCTACCCGCTCTATCTGAGTTGAGCCTTGAATTGTATTTATATTTTAGAAATTGTATTTATTCTGTCTTCATGTACACTCACAGGAGTCTACACACACACACACACACACACACACACACGATAACATGATGACATACGCACTAGACACACACGGACACATGGATTTTGTGTTGTAGATATGTGGTAGTGGAGTATGGGCCTATAATGAATTTATTGTGATGTTTTTAAAATATAACTTTCTTAATTCTGTATAACTGTATAACTGTCTTAATTCTGCCGGACACCAGGAAGAGTAGCTGCTGCCTTGGCAGGAATGAATGGGGATCCATAATAAACACCAGGAAGAGTAGCTGCTGCCTTGGCATGAATGAATGGGGATCCATAATAAACACCAGGAAGAGTAGCTGCTACCTTGGCAGGAATGAATGGGGATCCATAATAAACACCAGGAAGAGTAGCTGCTGCCTTGGCAGGAATGAATGGGGATCCATAATAAACACCAGGAAGAGTAGCTGCTGCCTTGGCAGGAATGAATGGGGATCCATAATAAACACCAGGAAGAGTAGCTGCTGCCTTGGCAGGAATGAATGGGGATCCATAATAAACACCAGGAAGAGTAGCTGCTGCCTTGGCAGGAATGAATGGGGATCCATAATAAACACCAGGAAGAGTAGCTGCTGCCTTGGCAGGAATGAATGGGGATCCATAATAAACACCAGGAAGAGTAGCTGCTGCTTTGGCAGGAATGAATGGGGATCCATAATAAACACCAGGATGAGTAGCTGCTGCCTTGGCAGGAATGAATGGGGATCCATAATAAACACCAGGAAGAGTAGCTGCTGCCTTGGCAGGAATGAATGGGGATCCATAATAAACACCAGGAAGAGTAGCTGCTGCCTTGGCAGGAATGAGTGGGGATCCATAATAAACACCAGGAAGAGTAGCTGCTGCCTTGGCAGGAATGAATGGGGATCCATAATAAACACCAGGAAGAGTAGCTGCTGCCTTGGCAGGAATGAATGGGGATCCATAATAAACACCAGGAAGAGTAGCTGCTGCCTTGGCAGGAATGAATGGGGATCTATAATAAACACCAGGAAGAGTAGCTGCTGCCTTGGCAGGAATGAATGGGGATCCATAATAAACACCAGGAAGAGTAGCTGCTGCTTTGGCAGGAATGAATGGGGATCCATAATAAACACCAGGAAGAGTAGCTGCTGCCTTGGCAGGAATGAATGGGGATCCATAATAAACACCAGGAAGAGTAGCTGCTGCCTTGGCAGGAATGAATGGGGATCCATAATAAACACCAGGAAGAGTAGCTGCTGCCTTGGCAGGAATGAGTGGGGATCCATAATAAACACCAGGAAGAGTAGCTGCTGCCTTGGCAGGAATGAATGGGGATCCATAATAAACACCAGGAAGAGTAGCTGCTGCCTTGGCAGGAATGAATGGGGATCCATAATAAACACCAGGAAGAGTAGCTGCTGCCTTGGCAGGAATGAATGGGGATCCATAATAAACACCAGGAAGAGTAGCTGCTGCCTTGGCAGGAATGAATGGGGATCCATAATAAGTAGAGTAGATGAACAAAAATTACTGTATATTTAGATGCCAAACTCAACGCTGGTGAGCGTAGCCAAACAGCTCTATTTTCATGACCGAAACACCAGTTTCAATCCAAGAGCCACTGCTGTTTAGCATACCCCAGGCATTTACATTTGTTGAATGACATGAAAATAGAGCTCTTTGGCCACGCACACCAGTGGTGGGTTCGGTGTTAAAATGAGAATGTATGAGCAGAAAATAACCCCATACCTACTGTAAAATATGGTGGATGAGAATGTATGAGTAGAAAATAACCCCAAACCTACTGTAAAATATGGTGGATGAGAATGTATGAGCAGTAAATAACCCCATACCTACTGTAAAATATGGTGGATGAGAATGTATGAGTAGAAAATAACCCCATACCTACTGTAAAATATGGTGGATGAGAATGTATGAGTAGAAAATAACCCCCTACCTACTGTAAAATATGGTGGATGAGAATGTATGAGTAGAAAATAACCCCATACCTACTGTAAAATATGGTGGATGAGAATGTATGAGCAGAAAATAACCCCATACCTACTGTAAAATATGGTGGATGAGAATGTATGAGTAGAAAATAACCCCATACCTACTGTAAAATATGGTGGATGAGAATGTATGAGCAGAAAATAACCCCATACCTACTGTAAAATATGGTGGATGAGAATGTATGAGTAGAAAATAACCCCATACCTACTGTAAAATATGGTGGATGAGAATGTATGAGCAGAAAATAACCCCATACCTACTGTAAAATATGGTGGATGAGAATGTATGAGTAGAAAATAACCCCATACCTACTGTAAAATATGGTGGATGAGAATGTATGAGCAGATATTAACCCCATACCTACTGTAAAATATGGTGGATGAGAATGTATGAGTAGAAAATAACCCCATACCTACTGTAAAATATGGTGGATGAGAATGTATGAGCAGTAAATGACCCCATACCTACTGTAAAATATGGTGGATGAGAATGTATGAGCAGTAAATAACCCCATACCTACTGTAAAATATGGTGGATGAGAATGTATGAGCAGTAAATAACCCCATACCTACTGTAAAATATGGTGGATGAGAATGTATGAGCAGTAAATAACCCCATACCTACTGTAAAATATGGTGGATCTTTGATGTTATGGGGCTATTTTGCTTCCAACGGTCCTGGGGCCCATGTTTATGGTATCTTTACCCACTACCAGGTTATTTTTGTTCCAAAACCTGTTTGCCAGGATGCTTATACTTGGCCATAAGTAGATCTTCCAGCAAGGCAATAACTCCAAGCACACATCAAAATCCACTAAATCTACATTTTTGTAATGGCCAATCTCAGTCTCCGTACTTGAAACCCATTGAAAACCTGTGGTTTGAATTGAAGAGGGCAGTCCATAAGTACAGACAAAGGATATCAATGATATAGAAGTATTCTGTACTGAGGAATGGTCTACAATCCCTCCCAATGGGTTCTCCAACTCATAAAACATTGAGAAAAATGCTCAGTGCCGTTATCCTCGCAAGGTGAGGTATTGGAAAAACAGGCGTGCCAATAATTTTGACCCCAATCCTTTTCGAGTGAAAAAAATTGCTTGTTAAACAAAAAATGTCTCTGAACAATTGTTTTAGTAGTAGTATTTTTTTTGCATACAATATACGTAGCTCAGTGTTTGAATTATATTTTATACTGTAATTTTTGCTCATCTTTATCAAGGGTGTCAATCATTTCAGACTGTACACATGGCTGGAGGTCTACAGTAGGTCTAGTCTATATGATACACATGGCTGGAGATCTACAGTAGGTCTGGTCTATATGATACACATGGCTGGAGGTCTACAATAGGTCTGATCTATATGATACACATGGCTGGAGGTCTGCAGTAGGTCTAGTCTATATGATACACATGGCTGGAGATCTACAGTAGGTCTGGTCTATATGATACACATGGCTGGAGGTCTACAGTAGGTCTAGTCTATATGATACACATGGCTGGAGGTCTACAGTAGGTCTAGTCTATATGATACACATAGCTGGAGATCTACAGTAGGTCTAGTCTATATGATACACATGGCTGGAGGTCTACAGTAGGTCTAGTCTATATGATACACATGGCTGGAGGTCTACAATAGGTCTGGTCTATATGATACACATGGCTGGAGGTCTGCAGTAGGTCTAGTCTATATGATACACATGGCTGGAGGTCTGCAGTAGGTCTGGTCTATATGATACACATGGATGGAGGTCTGCAGTAGGTCTAGTCTATATGATACACATGGCTGGAGGTCTGCAGTAGGTCTAGTCTATATGATACACATGGCTGGAGGTCTGCAGTAGGTCTGGTCTATATGATACACATGGCTGGAGGTCTACAGTAGGTCTAGTCTATATGATACACATAGCTGGAGATCTACAGTAGATCTGGTCTATATGATACACATGGCTGGAGGTCTACAGTAGGTCTAGTCTATATGATACACATGGCTGGAGGTCTACAGTAGGTCTAGTCTATATGATACACATGGCTGGAGGTCTACAGTAGGTCTAGTCTATATGATACACATGGCTGGAGGTCTACAGTAGGTCTGGTCTATATGATACACATGGCTGGAGGTCTGCAGTAGGTCTGGTCTATATGATACACATGGCTGGAGGTCTGCAGTAGGTCTGGTCTATATGATACACATGGCTGGAGGTCTGCAGTAGGTCTGGTCTATATGATACACATGGCTGGAGGTCTACAGTAGGTCTAGTCTATATGATACACATGGCTGGAGGTCTACAGTAGATCTGGTCTATATGATTCACATAGCTGGAGATCTACAGTAGGTCTGGTCTATATCATACACATGGCTGGAGGTCTACAGTAGGTCTAGTCTATATGATACACATGGCTGGAGGTCTACAGTAGGTCTAGTCTATATGATACACATGGCTGGAGGTCTACAGTAGGTCTATATGTAGGCCCTATATGTAGATCCTATATGTAGGCCAGCAAGTTTGGAAAATGAGGATGCTGTCGACCATGGAGGAGACATATTAAAGTTGAGTTCACCCCCTTTAAGAAGTATTTTCCACTTCATTTAGTCTAATAGAGATAGCAGTATTTAACCAGGTCTAAAACAGATTCCACTCTGTCCTCTGTCAGTCCACAGGGGAGAGCAGGGCTTCTGGCAGGGCTTCTGGCAGGGCTTCTGGCAGGGCTTCTGGCAGGGCTTCTGGCAGGGCTATGTGTTGAAAGGTCACCCTACATATGTATTGTTAATATGCTATTGATTAGTTCCTGAATGAACCAGGTTGTCTGTCTGTGTGTTAGGTCTAGTCCACGTCCCATGTGTGTTAGGTCTAGTCCACGTCCCATGTGTGTTTTAGGTCTAGTCCACATCCCATGTGTGTTAGGTCTAGTCCACATCCCATGTGTGTTAGGTCTAGTCCACGTTCCATGTGTGTTTTAGGTCTAGTCCACATCCCATGTGTGTTAGGTCTAGTCCACGTTCCATGTGTGTTAGGTCTAGTCCACATCCCATGTGTGTTAGGTCTAGTCCACGTTCCATGTGTGTTTTAGGTCTAGTCCACATCCCATGTGTGTTTTAGGTCTAGTCCACGTCCCATGTGTGTTAAGTCTAGTCCACATCCCATGTGTGTTAGGTCTAGTCCACGTTCCATGTGTGTTAGGTCTAGTCCACATCCCATGTGTGTTAGGTCTAGTCCACGTTCCATGTGTGTTTTAGGTCTAGTCCACGTCCCATGTGTGTTAAGTCTAGTCCACATCCCATGTGTGTTTTAGGTCTAGTCCACGTCCCATGTGTGTTAAGTCTAGTCCACGTCCCATGTGTGTTTTAGGTCTAGTCCACGTCCCATGTGTGTTAAGTCTAGTCCACGTCCCATGTGTGTTAAGTCTAGTCCACGTCCCATGTGTGTTTTAGGTCTAGTCCACGTCCCATGTGTGTTAAGTCTAGTCCACGTCCCATGTGTGTTTTAGGTCTAGTCCACGTCCCATGTGTGTTAAGTCTAGTCCACGTCCCATGTGTGTTAAGTCTAGTCCACGTCCCATGTGTGTTTTAGGTCTAGTCCACATCCCATGTGTGTTTTAGGTCTAGTCCACGTCCCATGTGTGTTAAGTCTAGTCCACGTCCCATGTGTGTTAAGTCTAGTCCACGTCCCATGTGTGTTTTAGGTCTAGTCCACGTCCCATGTGTGTTA